>NW_024510099.1:789621-864135 GCF_017590135.1 Pyrgilauda ruficollis | reverse complement strand
AAAAATACAATTTTTAATTTTTTTTTTTTTTTTTTTTTTTTTTTTTTTTTTTTTTTTTTTAGGGAGAATAGTGTCTTTATATTTTAAAAGGCCTGGGAAGTCTGAACAAATGATGTCACAAAAGCTGGCTGTTGATTACTGCTGATCTCTCTCTTGATTCCTCTAAGCTGTTGATATTAAATATTTTTCCAAGGTCAAATACAGAATTCAGTTTCTTGAGTGTATTAAATTTTTAACTTAAATAAAGAACTATACTACATGCTCATTCTAATCTACCTTATTACTGAGGTTTTTTTTATTACTTATTACTTATTTTTATTATTTTTATTACTTATTACTGAGGGTTTCATTTTTGCTGAGGACATTCCATCATACTTCTGATCCCCCCCAAAGATGAAAACACAGCTAATGAATAAAAAAGGAATAAAAAATAAACTAAAAGACTTGCTCCTTTAAAGGTCGTAAAACAAGCTCTATGAGCCAATCTGTGGATAGCTAATATCAGTAGATAGTAGATGTTAAATACAAGTGCCATCTGTCTAAGCAAATGCTAAGTTCTGTATCTCAGTATTTCTGTGCAGGCAGGGGCAAGAATTGAATCCTTGTCTCCCCATTGGCATGCATTCACAGCAGCTCAAAATACAGCCTAAAAATGCTGGGCTTGGAAAGGTTAGAAAGTCTTCAAAAGGAAATTGTCATCCCAGAATTTTAATTAACAGTGTGTTTGTTTAAAAGAATCTCCAGGTTACCACATCACACTGCCATAAGGCTCTCCTCAACCACTAAAATTGTTATTACTACTTTCCAGAAAAATCTACTATTAACAACGCTGCTATGATGAAAGGAGATAAAACATCAAACATACTGTCCAAGAGAATGCATTTACCTAAAAAAACCCTAGCAGAATTTGTCTCTAGTCTGAGAATGAACAGTTCATTCTCCAGGGAGAATAAATACAGAACTCTTATGTAAGAAAGTACATTAGAACAATTCCTCTGGATTACGTGCGTACGCAAGGGCTGAACTCTTCTTTTACTCAATATAACACCACAGACAGCAACCTGAAAATGAAAAAAAAAACTAACACAGGCACTGCAACATAAGAAGGCAACGCCAATTTCAAAAAAACTGCTGGAGGTAAAGTCTCAGTTCCTTCAGCTTTATGCCATCCTCAGACAAACAGGTTTTCGTTCTGACCTCAGCACTGGTGTGCGTCAGCTCTCCCAGTACTATTTTTGCTTCTCTTCTCTCATCTAACAATATCAATGTCCTAGAGAGTTCTGCCTGTTAGATTTAAGTGTATTTCCCTCAGTGCCTTAGCTTTTTGTTGTAAAGAATTCTTTATGTTATGTACGGATTATATACAGATCTAGAGTGCAGCCATGAGGGTCAAATTGCAATAGGACAAGTTTTTAATTAATGCCTGACTTTAATATTGTTATTCATACCAATTGAAAGCAAAACTACCATAGGTTTATTTTGTCTGTGTTGAGCAGAACAGACCACTGCCCTGAGAGCCAAACTAGGCATGACGTACTTTTGTGAGCTTCAAACAGCTGCTTTTAGGGTGGGTTTTTTGCAGACTATTGACATTACAATTCACTTTAGGATAACAGCACAAAAGCTGGCAAGGCTTTTTAAAATTTAAAATAGAACAGTGAAAACTCATGATACAGACTTATAGTTATTACCAAACTCTAAACTGTAGAACCCAGCAAAAGGCCAACTTTCACCCCCCAAAAAAGGAAGTAGAAGTAGGCTGTCTGCTGCCAAGCAATGAAATCACCCTATAATCATAACTTATTAACACAGAAATCTTGCTCTAAATTACAAGCCTCCCTGTTCCTTCTATTTAGAGTGGCTGTAGTTTGCCTCCTTCTTCCCCAGGTCAGTTCTTGCAGCAGCTTCCCAAAGGTGCCCTTCACAAGCACATTCAGTTTGTTTGCTAGAAACCCTGATTTTTTAATATATACACACACATTCCCTTTGTAGGTCTGCCACAAACTTTTTCTGCTAGTCAGGCAAAAATATCTGGACAACAAAGGCAGAATGAGGTCAGTGATATACTTCCAACTTCTTCTTAGCCATCACTTACTTAGACAATTCCTGGCTTTCAGCCTACTATTTACTGCAGACTACCAGCCTAGAGACCCAGGTGGCCCAGTCTAGTCTAGAGACCTGGATGGCCTAGTCTAGCCTACAGACCTGGATGGCCTAATCTAGTCTAGAGACCTAGATAGTCTAGTCTAGTCTACAGACCTAGATAGTCTAGTCTAGAGATTTAGATTGCCTAGTCTAGTCTAGAGACCTAGATGGCCTAGTCTAGTCACCTAGGTGGTCTAGTCTAATCTAGAGACCTAGATGGCCTAGTCTAGACTAGAGACCTAGATGACCTAGTCTAATCTAGAGACCTAGATGGCCTAGTCTAGCCTGCAGACGTAGATGGCCTAGTCTAGTCTAGAGACCTAGATGACCTAGTCTAATCTAGAGACCTGGATGGCCCAGTCTAGTCTAGAGACCTGGATGGCCTAGTCTAGCCTACAGACCTGGGTGGCCTAGTCCAGCCTACAGACCTGGATGGCCTAGTCCAGTCTACAGACCTGGATAGTCTAGTCTAGAGATTTAGATGGCCTAGTCTAGTCTAGAGACCTAGATGGGCTAGTCTAGTCCCCTAGGTGGTCTAGTCTAATCTAGAGACCTGGATGGCCTAGTCTAGCCTGCAGACATAGATGGCCTAGTCTAGTCTAGAGACCTAGATGGCCCAGTCTAGTCCAGAGACCTGGATGGCCTAGTCTAACCTACAGATCTGGATGGCCTAATCTAGTCTAGAGACCTAGATAGTCTAGTCTAGTCTACAGACCTAGATAGTCTAGTCTAGAGATTTAGATGGCCTAGGCTAGTCTAGAGACCTGGATGGCCTAGTCTAACCTACAGATCTGGATGGCCTAATCTAGCCTAGTGACCTAGATAGTCTAGTCTAGTCTACAGACCTAGATAGTCTAGTCTAGAGATTTAGATGGCCTAGGCTAGTCTAGAGACCTGGATGGCCTAGTCTAACCTACAGATCTGGATGGCCTAATCTAGCCTAGTGACCTAGATAGTCTAGTCTAGTCTACAGACCTAGATAGTCTAGTCTAGAGATTTAGATGGCCTAGGCTAGTCTAGAGACCTGGATGGCCTAGTCTAGCCTGCAGATGTAGATGCGCCAGTCTAGTCTAGAGACCTAGATGGCCCAGTCTAGTCTAGAGACCTGGATGGCCTAGTCTAGTCTAGTGACATAGATGGCCTAGTCTAGTCTACAGACCTAGATAGTCTAGTCTAGAGATTTAGATGGCCTAGTCTTTTCTAGAGACCTGGATGGCCTAGTCTAGCCTACAGACCTGGCTGGCCTAGTCTAGTCCAGAGACCTAGGTGGCCTATTCTAGTGACCTTGATGGTCCAGTCTAGACCAGAGACACAGATGGCCTAGTCTAGACCAGAGACCCAGATGGTGTCTATCTGCTCACAAAAAAAGTGTAGATCTGACCCAACCCTCTCTTCATTCAAATGAGGGAAGCCTGTCAATCAGCTTTTTCATGATCCTAAAGTGACTCCTGATCACAGAGATCAATTATATGGCTATAATATACATTAATACATATAGGATATAATCTGTGTGATTGCAGGTGGTTCCTAAACTGCAGCCCTGCCATGCAGGACAAAAACACAGATATTGTCCAGTTTGTCACCAGGCTGATGAGGAACACCCTGGAAGCATGCTCCCAAATCACAGGCAGGAAGAGCTCGTGCAGGGTCAGCAAGGGACTGCTCCCATGTCCCAGAATACACACTGTGAGACTGCAGCTGCACTTTTGTGAGCACTTCAGGGAAGACAATGGCCTTTTAAAGGTAAGCCTTTCTCACTTTTAATTCCAATTCCCTTTGCTAAAAAGACGATACAAACATTTTCTTGTAAACCAAACAGAAGATATGGATCTTAATGGGTCCTTTTAGCCTCTCAGTGCAAGCCATATTTCTCAATATAAGAATACACACAAGCTCAAGGCACTGTATTTTAACCCTTTAACTGTCTTTAACTGACATTAAGCACTTACAAATATTATTTCCTTACATCCACTACCAGTAGATTGTGCTGAAGTAAAGTACAATTGCAAAAACAATTACTGTAATTCTTTTGCTTTCTCCAAAATCCACAAAAGACACAAGCAATATCTACATATGTAAGCAAAGGTATTAGGAATATTTTAACTGGCAAAGAACTGAAAGATTTGAAACTGTCTCATGTTATCCTGAATTCTTGCCATAGGAAGGGTTTAGGTTGAAAGCAACATTAAAGACCACCTAATTTCAACCCCCTGCCATGGGCAGGGGTGCCTTCCACTAGAGCAGGCTGCTCAGAGTCCCATGAAGCCTGGTTCTGAACACTCCCAGGGATCGAGCATCCCCAGATTCTCTGGGAAAGCTGTTCCACTGTCTCACCACCCTTACAGTAAAGCATTTCTTCCTAATACCCAGTCTAAATTTACTGTCTTTTCAGTTTAAGCCATTTCCTTTTCTTCTGTCACTACATACCCTGGTAAAAGATCTCCCTCCAGCTCTCTTGTAGCCCCTTTGGCTACTGAAAGTTGTCCCCAGGGACCTCTCCAGGGTGGAAAAGCCCTCTCAGTCTTGCCTTCACAGGAGAGGTGTCTGAGCACCCCAAGTACCTTTGCGGCCTCCTCTGGGCTTGCTCCAACAGGTGCACACAAAATCCATTGCAAAAAGTGTATGGACTCTAGAGGAGGAGGAGCTTTCCCAAAATGCCAGGGTTCTGAACCAATGCCACTCCCTAAAACTTGGAGTAAGGAGCACCTGTGTGCTGTACCTAGACCCCCCTGAACAAGGACCTAGTACATCCCATATTGAATGCACCTTCACACAGCTCTTCAATAAAGCAGAATTAAACCCTGCAACAAAATTTTTAACATCCTGGCCTGGTGTTCTTCTCCTTCTTTTAGAAGATAATTCTATTTTTATCTAGCCAGAAGCCAACTTCATTCTTAGTGAACTTTTTTTTGGTGGAAAAGTAAACCAGGCCACTTTCCACATGTCAGTGTAGAAATGCACCTGCGTGGCAACAGTACATTTAGATGAGAAAGCGCAAAACATTGTGTGGAAATTTCTGGCTAAATGAAGAATTTCTCTGTTTTCAACTGGAATAAACTCAGAAGTCAGAACATTTTAAGCACCTACTATATAATTTTTGCTAAAGTAAATATCAGCTCAGTTTCAAGTAAATTTTGGCTATATCAAGTCACAAGGTCACCAGAAACTCTCAACTCTCTGAGTTAGTAACTTCTGAAACCTGGTTTTACATCTTTTTGAATTCCAATATGAAGCCCTCAGATTGAAAATGTAGTTTTCAAAAACCCCTGATTTGTCAGAAGATTGTTTACAAAGAATATCCTACAGCACAGCTATTCCCATCTGCAGGTAGAATATATGTTTCTATGGCCTGCCCCAACACCACCAAACTGGGAAAACTGCCAGTGGGTCTGTGGTGTCTCAACCCAAATGTACCACAAAAGTAGAATATCACAGCATGGTATGAACACACAATTAAACATGTTTAAGACCTTAAGACCTCATGACTTCATAACCTCTTCTCAACAAGAATAAAAATGCCAATTTATCCATAACTATGCAGGTTTCAAGAAACAGGCTAGCATCATTCCTTACCTGGTACGCTCCATTTGAAAACTTGCACAATTCAAAATTCACTGTGCCATTTTGATAACTATGAAATTGTCATAATCAATAAAATGATAGGCTTTGCTATATTTTTTCCAGGATTTCCAGTTTAACACTTTTTCACAAATAACACCCAATTAACATCTGACACAGTGCAACAGATTTTGTTTTGTCACAGAATGAAAGTAGGGAGTCTTTAATAGATTTTATCTACATTAAAGTAGCTCAAATACTTAAATTTTTATTTTTGTTTTCCCTCCGCAATCCCACCAGTTCATTTCATTGCATTTCATTTTTAGTAAAAATCATAATAGAGCATAAAAGCATAAAGCTTTTAGACACTGACCTTCCATCACTTTCAGAAATGAAAAGATGTTGAGGAAATTCTGATGCAGAAGCTACAAACCTGCTGCCACTACTAGAAACCACCAGTTCATGCCATTACAATTCCTTTTTAGTGGGATTTATGGAAACCATTATAGAGCATAAAAGCATGTAAGCCTTTAAACACTGATCTTCCATGGCTTTCAGAAATGAAAGACCTTGAGGAAATTCTGATGCAGAAGCTACAAACCTGCTGCCACTCCTGGAAACCCGCAGGAGGCAGGCAGAAGTGAATTTGAAAGCACACACTTGTGAGCCTTTAGGGGTGAACACCCATTAGGGGCGAACACATTCCATCCCCCTATAATCTATTCTGAAACAAGCAAGTTTACAGTAAGGCATTATTAATGTGGCACTACCAACAGTCTCTTGGAGCTCCCTGTCCAAGGACACCTGGGAAGGGCCAGGTGATGGTTTGCCTGGAGCAGGAACTCTGCTGGGGCAGTGCCTGCAGCTCCTGGTGCCTCCTCCATGGAGCAGCTTCTCTGATGGATGACTCCTGCTCAGCTCCCTGCTATTCTACCCCCATTCCATTCTTCCTGCTCAGGCACACTCCAGATTGAGCTCTTTCAGGACATCAACATTTTACTTTTCAACTGCCAGACTACAAAGAATGTGCCTTTCACTAAATTCATCATTAAAACCATGAAGGGAAGGGAAGGGAAGGGAAGGGAAGGGAAGGGAAGGCTCTTTAAAACGATGCAATCTCCCAGTGATTGGGATAGTTAAATTCCCTGCCTTTAAAAAATGCTCTGCCTTTAGAAACACAGATCTTAAGAACACAACTCTCCATTTACAGCTCTTTCTATATACATTTAATTAAGGGCACTCCAAGAAGCTGAAGCACAAAGGAAAGCAGTGACCTGATTGACACAGAGAATATAAAAAAAATTCTGTCCCTAACCTTAGCTCTTCAGCTACAGGCTTGCTGCTTACTCATTGCTAACAGGCTAGAAGTTTTCTCTTTTATAAATGGAATTCTTTGGAAACTTGGTCATGTTTTTTTCCAGGAACTCAGCATCACAGATCACATCCCCTTGTGTTATGCTGACTAACCACAAGAATTGTATGAACTGCTGTGAAAGGGTGACAAAAACTCTTCAAGTGCTGGGGCTTGAGACATTGAAGAACACAACTATGGTAAGCTAAATAACACAGTGAGCCAAAAAAAGTTATTCCAAAAGCTCCCAATGCTAAGGGAGAAATAATATTTTAAGATGTGGAACTTTTTGAAACATATTTAAAGTGGAAAATCTTAAAATGATAAATAAAATTTACCATTTTGTAAAAGCTACTGGCAAGCATTTTTTTTCCAAAATGGACTAAAGGACCTTCAATAGCCTTTGGTATTTTCTCCCTAATGATTGTATAGGTAATGACACAATTTTATTCAGTGTTTAGACTATAATGATTGTCATTACTTAGAAGCTACTCAGATTAAGATACCTATGCTTTTGCTATGCTTAGGTATTGAAGGCTATTTCATTTCATATTTTAATGACCAAGCCAATAATTTACATAAAAAAGAGGGATTCTTGGTCAGGAATACCTGCCTGATCCTTGTCCTCCTACCTGACTAGTTGAAAGGGCTGTGGGAAGGTAAGGGTGCTGTGCTGAGTGTGTATGAGATCCTTCTTTCTTTATTAGCTGTTAAATTTTCATTGCTGCCACAATTAACACCCTGCTCCACAGTTACTCAACACCATTTAAAATTTTAATTAATGTTTAAATACAAAACCCACCGGTGGCCACAACTCATACATAAAATCCACAAACATGAAATGCTGAACTTGCTGTTTTTCAGATGTTTTGAATGACAAGGTACAGGAAACTCCTTGCCAGAGGATAAACTGTGCCTTTATCCAGTGTAGCTAGACAGCCTCAGCTTCTCTCTGGCCGCTTTGGACAACCAAAGTCCTTTTTATGTCTTCACATCTAATTAAGAATCTAATTTTCTGCCAGAGAAATGCCTAACTAAATGCCAGGCATGAAACTATAGGTTCAAACTCCACCCAATAAAAATGAGCCGGAATAGAAAATACACCAATTAAATTTCTACTGAATAAGGGATTACACATCAACTATTTCAAGGTTTGTGGTGACCTTAAAGAGCACTTGGTACATTCTAATTACCTCTTGTACCTTGTGTGATAACAGTTCTGGTCATGGAGCTCACAAGCAGCAAATATATACAGTATTTTATGTAATGATTCTTAGTGTTTAGGAGTTCATGTAAACTTAAATGTTATTGACTGCAACTGAGATGACTGAAGTTGGTTCAAAAAAATATGTTTCAGCATTTTGTTTTAAATTCAAAATTAAAGAAATATGATTTTTAAATTTCTTTTTCATCTGTTTGCAAGAATGTATCCAATATCAGAAGCCTTCACTTGGAAATTTTAAGTTTCCAACATAAAAAGAAGATATTTATTTTAAAAAATAAAAGTTATCAACCAATATCCTACAACTAGGCTTAGCCTTTTAAGCTTTAAGAAAGATGAAGCATCAACTGTACAAAGAAAAATCCCAAACCACTACTTGTTCAAAAAGCAAAATGTTAAGGGAAGGAATAGCTGATTGAAAAATGAGACATTTCCCAGCTATGTTTTTTTAATGTATATATATATATATATACATGCATATACACACAATATATACATAGATACACACAGACACACCAAGATCAGGTCTATAGAGTCACACACAAAACTCACTCGGTAGCCACAGTTATGCCCAAACTTGTTCTGATGTTCTTTGGCACCCTAAATATTGAATTCTTTCCTAAAGAGTGGCATGACTCCAAAAGTGGCAGATAAAGCCTACAATACACTATTTTCTTGCAAAGAACAGCCTGGACTCATCCATCCTGGGTCCTTTTGTAGCACCTCCAAGCAGCAACACAAGGAGAGCTCTCTCCACAGCTCCCTGTGGAAATCTCTGCCTTTTCCTCCCCACACTGAGGAGCAGCCCCGTGCCCACAAACCTCTCACCAGCCCCTGCTCCCAAGCAGGATCTCATTTTCCCTGAAGTTTTCACTGAGTTCAGAATTAATTAATTAGAATTAATTGGCATACTGTCCCTCAGTAACACAGCCAAAATCTGGAGAGCATTTCTAATGTACAGAGTTACAGGAAATATTTACACAAAGTCTCATTACACAAACACCAAGTACAAATTAAGAAAATCCACTGTGTGGCAAACAAATCCCAAGGAGAAAAATAATGGAGTCAACTTCAAGAATGGGAGCTGCTAAATCTTTGTTTCGGTTTGGAAGAATGTCTGGCTGAAGGCCAAAATTTGGAAAGGATCTCCAGAATTCTCCCACAGCAGAACCAAGAAGAGCCAGCCTCAGAAACCTGCTTCAAACCTCAGTGAGGCAGAGCCTCAACTAACCCTTTACTGCAAGGCACAATTTCTTACCCTCTGCTGAAGTGCAATGATTGTTACAGCAGAGCTTTCATTTTAAATACTCTTTTTAAGAAATCTCAGGGGTTTTTCTTCTTTTTTTTTCCCCCCTTTCTAGTGGCGAGCTACTACTAAACTAAATTGCAGCTTTGCTAGAAAATCACTTCTCCAGCAGCTCAGAATTACTTAGAGAAAATGTACACCATGCCCTGTGCTACAACCTAGTTTTGTAAAATCACACCCAAAGCAGCCTTTTCTCAGTGAGGAGTGTAATCAGTTACTTATCCCCATTTTGCTGTTGCTCCTTTGCAGTAAACCAGCACTGCGTGCAGACTGAGTGATTTCCCAGTCTCTGTCTTCCACTGGAGATTTCAACCAGGCACAAAAAAATCAGTGGTGCCTCATGGAAAACATGTGTATGCTGGAGATCAGCACTGGGGCTTGCAAGCAGCTAAAACCTGCTGCAGCACAGAAAGAGGGAGAACCATGTGCAAAATTAAAACATGGTTTTCTGCCCTCCTATTATAGTTAATTCATAGAAATTTTCTGCATAAAAACTATTTTTCTCACTACCAAGATACAATTTTCTTCAAAGTACTGTTCACAATGCATAGAACTACCATTAAAATATTTATAATTTTTAAGTGAAAATACTTTCTATGAAGGTCTCCAAATATGCACGTACATAGTTCTAAAAACATACATAAACTTCCTCTTCGTAACAAGGCACCACAAACAGAAAAAAAATGGGTTTGGAAAAAGGAATTTATAGTTTCGGATTTGCTTTTAATAAAGAATTTGAAGCCACTCTATTATTAACATTCTTTATCTGATTCTACAAATAAAGGTTCTTTTGTGTTAGCATATTTTGCCAGACTTTAGCATGTCAGAGCAGACAATTTGTGAATTAAGTTCTTGAAACAGATACTTTTCATGTCTAGGAATAGAACAAAATGAAGAACTGAAGTAGCCAACTGCAAAAGATCTGTCAACAATTCCTTTATAAAGGCCCATTCTCAGGAGGTTACAATTATCACAGCAGGACATTTTTTCAGGAAAATAATTTTGCCCTAGATGGTTTTCTGGCTTATAGTTTTGGGTTGGGTTTTTTATTCCTCTCTTTAAATGAATAATGACAGTTCCCATATCTCTAAGAGGAAAATTACACATTATTTACCACTCACACTTCTCTCAACAACCTTAAAAAGCACCTCAGACTACGTCTAGATTTCACTCATTTCAGCTTCTCTGATATTTGAACTGAAAGCTTCAAATTAACACACTTTCATAAAATGTAATAATAAAATTTAGAGGTAAACTCCAATACAATTCTTTGCTTTGAAGATTTATCTGTGTTTCAGATCATAAAAAAAAAAAAAAGTCTGGCTTTAGAGTAAAAGGCTACTTAAATGAACGTTTTTCTTCATATATGCAGGTACGATCCCAAAATATGTCAAATAATGCAAAACATCCACTGTTTGGAGAAGGAACAAATGCTGATTCACCCTCTAGCCCAAAGGCTTAACTCAAAATTCTCTCGAGACAAAGGCAAATAATTTGTAAATTTGCATTCTAAATCACCAGGGAGAGCATGGCAAGGCTTTCCTGTTGCATGTTGTGAGCACTATTTTTACAGAATTCTGGAAAGGGCAGAAATAATAATCATTGACTTTAAGTTGCCTCATATTTTTGGGAAGTGAAGCAAACACTATTAGAGCCATACTAACCACAGACTCACAGGCCATTCTGAGTTGGAAGGCACCCACAAGGATTACTGAGCCCAGCTCCTGGCCCTGCACAGGGCTCTTGCTGAGCTCTGCCAGCCTTGGAGCTGTCCCCACCGCCCTGGGGAGCCTGTGCCAGTGCCCAGCCACCCTCTGGCTGAACATTTCCTCCTAATATTCCACCTAAACCTCCCCTGACACAGGCCATTCCCTCGGGTCCTGCCACACAGAAGGGATATGCAACATCTTCCACTTTTCTGGAAGTTTATCTTTTGTTCATCATTGGGAGTTATCCTGTTACACGTCAGAGCTCTGTCACAGGTTCCTTAGGAAAAGCAGAGTTTTGAAGGAAGGGCACAGAACAAATGCTCCAAGTACTCTTACTCAGCTGTGTTTTTCTTCACATTAGAAAGCCAAAAGGGCTCCAAACATTAATTGTTTGCATTGCTGAGCTATTGTACTTCCTTGCAAACACAGCTCCTCTGACAATGTGAGGCTGGAGCACACGACAGCTTTAAACAACTGCCATTTCTAGTAGCTCACTTAAGTCAGGTTTTTTTCTGTACACTGCAAACAACTTAATCTTTTCCATACAAAATTCTCAAGGTCCTTTTAATATGCAACAGCCACGAAGCCATTTTTCCTTGCTGTTTTCTCCTGAATCCTAAGGGCCCTTGGCAGGAGCTCAAAGCCTCCATGGCTGCTGACGCCTCATGCACTGGCAGAGAAGGTGAAGGCTGAATCACTCCAACACTTAGGAATTGATTCGGAACAGCTTTTGCAGGTTTGGAAAAGGCTGCTCACTCTCCCAGCCACAGAAATGTTGTACTACACCCTTATGGGCTGGAAGAGATAGAAACACACAATTCACTGTTGTGCTTCATTGTACATTCTATTCCCCCCAGCCTTGGCAACAAAGAGAGGGCTGAGCTGCCTTTGTGGGAGGATGATCAGTGAATTGTGCACCTGGCATGCACGAGATTTTCTGTCCTCCATTGACTGCTCTGGGCACCAGGGATGAATGAACCAGGGGAAGACAGATTGTTCTAATACTTGGTTTTCCAGCAGACGAGCACTCTAAGCACCAAGCTGGGCCACTCCCTCCTGGCTTCATACCGTCCTTCAGGTACCTTTTGAATTCTTGAAGCAGTTTATTTATATTCAAACTTCTTAAAATAAATACTGCCTCACTTTCAACTGTCTCAGAGCAACCACATCCCTCTCTGTCTGTAACAAAGCAGTACCTTCATTGTCTTGCTCTGGATACTTCACAAGGACCCTGCTTTAATCTTGAATTTCTTCCTCCTCCTCCCCAGAGCTGCTGCAGACTGGTGCCAGTCCCCTGCTGAGCCCCCTCCTGCACTGCTCATATCTTTCATCTTTCCCAGGGGCATTCCTAACACCTGGGGCTCTGCCAGCTGGGAGCACAGCTCTACCTGATGCCTCAGGTTTGGCTTTTCTACTTTTCAGATTCTGTGCTTTGGTGTGTGGGTCTGGGCTTCACATGAGGGGATGGTGAGCTCTGTGCACAGAGCAGGGAGACAAAACAATTCCTGCTCCAGCTGGGCACCAAGGACAAATGATCCCAATCTCAGCCCAAGAGCACAAACCCCGTGGGCTGGAGAGAGAAAAACAAGCAGGATGGGAGTGCAGGGGCTGAGCTGGAATTGGACACTGAACTGCAATGTGCACATGGAGCAGAGCTGATCCCAGGGAGAGACCCCGTGAGCGCTCCTCGTGCATTTTGGGACCATTTGGGTTCATCTTGGGTGCAGCCCTGGCTGGGCTCTTGTGCTGCCCAAGGTGGATCCATGGAGGAGATCCTTGGAATGAATCCCTGCTTAATTCTGTAGCTCTGTCCAGCCTCCCAAGGCATCATGCCCACCCCAGGGCTCCTGCTCACAGCCCTGACAGAAACCAGCAGCGGAGGATGCTTCCCATTCCACTTGGCAGAATCCACCAGCTCTATCTGGAGATTAAGAAACTAAAACCTCTGGGGATTCATGAACAACTTGGAACACTAAAAAAAGGGCTGTGGCCCTATAGTGTCAGACTTTAATATGCCTTTATATGTTTTTATTATAGTTAACAGACTATAAATGGTAAAAGAAGAATTTAAAGACAGCCTTATCTGCATATGAATTTACCTGCCCGATGAGGAACATGAAGGAAATCCACTTTTCATACTTCAGCTAAACCCTGTTCAGACCATGAGGAGAGAGATGCTGTTCCTAAGGTGAGAATACTCATCCACTCTCTTTGTAAAGCACATCATCCCCTATTAACACCTCCACAAAAGGGCTGCCACAAATCTGCTTTATAACTGTGGAACCACAGCAAGATGTTGTGGAGGGTGGTGACACTGAACTGTAACAGAGGTTGACTCACTACCCAGAATGGTCTGAAATGCTCCTCATTTTCTTCTCACATTACCTACCTTGTCTGTGAAAACCATATCAAAACATGCTTTGCAAAACGACACTTCAGCATACACCTGCTGAATTTTACTATCACTCTGCCTATGATGATGGTAAATAACACTTTCTAGGAAGAATTGTTAGGTAATGACTCACACTGAGTTGCTAATGATAGGGAAGTCAAAATGCAGTCAATTCTCGTGTCACAATCAAATTCTTTCAATTAATTAGCCTTGCATTTAGCAGTTAGTCTTGCATTTAGTCTTCCTTCTGGTTTGGAGTATTTAAAATAAAAATTTCAAATAAGACACCATTTTTCAGGACCTAATTTTGAACATCATCTTACATACTGGTCCTGGTACAACATTTTCCTCCAGAACACGGGAGAAATCTACTTGACAAGAATGTTTCCTTGCCATCTAGCACAACAAACAAGGGAAAAACTCACTCACAATTTTATTATGTGCTTTTTCAGTTTTGCTAGGAGCATGCTCCTAGCATGCAACAGAGCAAAACTAAATTTGTGGAGTTGGTCAAGGATCCAAGTGACAGCAATACCTTTACTTGTTTTGTTAATCATGTCTCAGTCACCCAGTGGCTATGAATGAATTTTTATATTTCTTCAATGTTCATAAGCTCTATAGGTGCTTACAAGAAAAAGAAAAAAAAAAAAAAAAAAGGAACTTGCTGTCACTGTGCTTTCTTCTCTAGTTGCATTTGAGATTATGGCTGCATTGCTGAACAACTCATTACCTGCTAGATATTTCCTCTGTATCCACAAAAAAAAAAAAAAAAAAAAAAAAAGGAACTTGCTGTCACTGTGCTTTCTTCTCTAGTTGCATTTGAGATTATGGCTGCATTGCTGAACAACTACTAGATATTTCTACACTACAACCTGCTAGATATTTCCTCTGTATCCACAAAAAAAAAAAAAAAAAAAAAAAGAGAAATATATAAAAATAAATCCTGCTTAACCCCCAAATTATTATCTAATTGATTTCACTGCATTCCATGGATGTCTTTGTATCCAGCACACCCTGCATAGCATTAATAAAACCAGAGTTGATTTATGGCACAAGGAGAGGTCAAGTGTCTGCTGGGCAGATGTGTCTGAGCCACAGCACAATTTCTGCCCCCTTGGTGTGCCCCAGCCCCCTGAGTTCCCCAGGATGCCCCAGCAGCTCTCCCCAAGGTGCTGCAGAAATGGGAATGGGAGCTCCTGTGTCAGCCTGGCTTCCCCTGCAGCCACCTCCAGCAGCAGAGGCTGACAAGGGGACACCAGGCACCTTTATCCTCAAATAACCCTTTAGGGGTCAGGGATTGGGTGTGCACACACTGTCTGATGGGCACTGAGACCCCCAGCTCCTCCTGTGCCTGTGCCGAGACAGGGAGCTGGCCCTGCTGGGAATGGAGCTGGGGAGTGCCTTGCCCAGCAGGGACCTTGGATCCCCCCAGGTGACATCCCTTGCCTACTGGGGTGCAAGGCTGTGCATGATACTGGAGCCAAAACGATTTTGAGACCCTTATTTTAACAAGTACAGCATGGAAAGTGAGCTTTCCTTGAAGTCTTCCCTTTTCCTCCTGGCAATCAAAGGCTTTCTCTTCATTTCACTCAATTACCTGTTCCTTGCTGTCTATAAGTTATGTTTTGGAAGCCTAAATTATGATAACACACACCTTTACCTTGAGATCTAACCAGCTTTTGCCATTGCAATATGAAAACATGCCAAATGCTCATATAGTAAATGTATCTTATGCAATTACAGAAATTAGAAGCTATTAGTAACTTCCTATGAAATTGATATTATCGTAACTTTACCATCTTACATAAAAATTATTCTATGTGAGAAAATATTTAAAATAATACAGGAAGCATACTATGAGGGTCTTTAAACTAACTTCTCTCAGACAGAAAAAAAAAATACTAAGCTTTAACAAATAGATTGGGCACTCCCCCCTCCTCTCTTGTGCTCAAAGCACAAGCCTTATTCAAGCCTTAGAAAACCTAACCTGTGATCGTTTCCATCAATTTAGTTGATTGCTCTGCAATAACACATAAGATTAACCAGATTAGCACATAATCCCACCAAAAAAGAAAAAGAAGACAGCCTTTTAAGTAATATCATAGCTTTTGACTAACAGTGTTTCCATATGGGAAGTGTCTCTGCACTGAGAAAACATTTAGAGACAATGCTGTCAGACAAACAGTACTTGAGAAAGAAATCCTGACCCCTTCCATGGTACCCCACAGAAAAACCATGGAAAACTCCCTCCTGAAAACCATTTCAACAGAACACAAACGTGATACTGACGCCAGCAGCAAGGACAGCACAGGCAGCACCTGGGCTCCTGCGAGCTCTTTGTGAAGCTGGGTAACACCGTGGATGTCTTTGTGAGCCTGTAGAACACCATGGATTTAGCAGAAGCACCCTGAAAAGGTGAGGAATACAGGCTCTGCCACCCTGCAAACCCCACGACATATGGCCAATAGATTGCTGGTGAATATTTAATACAATGAAACGTTAGTCTCTCATGTAAAACCTCTGCTACACAAAGAGGCAGAGGCACAGCACAAAGCACGTGCTCTTCCCTGACAATGATGCTGTTTCAGGTTGCCCATGTCTGCAGACTAAAATTAAAGCTCAGTCTGTTCCCACAGTGTAATACAACTCAGCACAAGAGGCCTCTGTAGATTTTCTTTTTAGTTAAACCTGCCTTCTGTGGTTCAACAGCTTGACAGCAGTGTAAAAGTATATTGCCTTTGCTGGAACATCTGTCTCTCAAGCCATTACTATTCCTCCTTTAAAGCCTTCACTGTGAAAGCCAGTGAAATTTGGGTGCTGGGTTTGCTTGGTTTTTCCCTTTATTAATAATCGTAAATTCTGTCTAAGGTTCAAGATGCACATGCAGCACAGGTTTGCTGCTTCCAAACAGAAGATCATAAAATTCATCTCAATTTGCTAATCAATCACCACTGATAGAAGACTGAGTTTTATAGAAGGCCAATTAACTTTTTCCTTTTGAGCTGTGATTGAGAATCAGAATTAGTTTAGTAAAATTAGTTTAACAGCTTCAGTTCCAGGAGAACTCTAGAAAATCCAGCAGCTTCATTTACAACTGGAATGAATTGTCGGAATGCAAAACCACAGTTGGATATACCCAGACAGAATTATGTGCAAAATATCTGCCAATCCAGATACTAAAATCATAGATGGTTTAAAAAATTTTTACTTTTATGAACATGTTATTTACTTTTATGAACATTTCATGAACATAATGAACACTGAGGTCAGGTTGGGTTTTTTTTTCAAGTTTTCACATTTTTGCAAATACACTTATTTAAGCATATTCCAATTTTAGACCCAAATAATATTAATTTCATTTCTTCAGTGAAAACAAAACCCACCAATGATATTTCCTGATTTCTGCAGCTGAATTGTTGAGATACCAAGTTGCCTGAACTGAAAAAGTTCAAAAGCGCTACAAGAGAAAAAGACCCAAAACACAAGATCCATTATGAGGATTGGCAGCACTGTACATGGGAAGTATAACCTGTGCTTGCCAGATTTCTGGGATGGAATTAACCAGCCAGCAGACAGGTCTGTCCCAGCCCATTTGCTGCAATTAGTTCATTTTCCTCTAGAAGCAGTAACTCACTGCTGTACAGAAAATTAGGCACTTGAAAGGATCAGTATGTGCACGGAGATGCTGGGCAAGTTGCAGGGGCAGTGTGTCAAAAGCTGTTAGCCAGTCACCTTTGGACAATCTCACATCTCACTAACAACGTTACAGATTAAGCATTTCTGAACTGTGCAAGTTCTCCTCACCCTGCAAAGCAGGGTGTTTTTTTCATCCATTAAAAAACAAAATCCATGTACTTTTTAGAAATAAATTCACCCTTCAGGGCAACAGTATTTCTTAAGGACAGTCAAATCCCAGAACTGCAATTGTACCTTTTTGTATAATGCCATAATCTTTGAACACTGCACACAGGGTTATTTAATTGTAAGTCACTTTCTGGTCAGCTTACTTATTCAGCACCTCGTTGTTCACAGTCAAAATTTCAGCAAAACTAATAACAAACACATATGCAATACTGAAAAAAAAAATCCTGGCATCAGTTCAAATTAGCAAGAACATTTTGAACATTTGTTATTTAAGTTTGTTTAATTCTTTCCATCTTAAGATGTGCAACAAGGCAGCTTGTCCCATTTATCACCGTGAGATCTTCTGTCATCCAATCTTGTATCAAAAAAACAGGAAAAAGTCACATTAGAATAGCATTTGTTTATGTGTTTGAAGTTCTGCAGGTACCACTAGACATAAAGCAATAAATACAATGAGAAAAAACATAATTATACCCCTGATTTCTGTTGTGGTATTTACTGGTATTTCCTCTATGATAAAATATCACACGCTGAGAGATTTTTCTTTAATAAAATACTAATAAAAATTAATATTTTTTTTCTTCTACGTGCAAAGTACTAGAGATGGAATCTTGAGGACATAAGCTCATCGAAGAAACTCAGGCTGTGTTAATGTGAAGGTTATAAATGCAATCTTACCTCTACCCTTTAGGATGACCTATTCTGTTACTTTACATTACTGCCTATTCACGTGCTAGCTCAAATATAACACAAGACATACTTCAGGTTTTTAGAAACAGCTTTCTTCACCAAAAAAAAGTAGATTTTTTTAATATTCCAAGTGATTATGCCTTACAGTCTGAAGAAAAGAAGGCTCAGAGGACACTTTATTGCTGCAAGGAGGTGGTGCTGAGGTGGGACTCTGCTCTTCTCCCAGGAAACCAGCAATGGGACAAGGGGAAATGGCCTCAAGGTGTGCCAGGGAAGTTCAGGTTGGATAGCTGGAAAAATTTCTTCACTGAAAGAGTGATTAGGCACTGGAAAAGGCTCCCCTGGTAGAGCCAGTCCCAGGAAGCACACAGAAAAGGAGTGGACATGACACCCCACAGTATGATTTAGTGGGCATGGTGGTACATGGTCATAGGTTGGACTTCATCTTGCAGGTCTTTTCCAACTTTAATGATTCCATGATTTTTTCCTAACAACTTAACAAGAGATCTTTAAATTTGAGACCTGGTCTAGGAAATTTCTCCAGCACTCAGGAATTTCTTTCAGCCATAACAAGCATTCGAAGACAATGGCCTGGCCATCAACCTCCTCCCTCACCACACGAGTACATCCCACCAGGTCACCTCTCTTGTTTTCAGAAGTCCCTTCATTTGATCCTTCCCTCCCAAGGTGCAGTGGGCTGACCCTGGCTGGAGGCCAGGCACCCTCTTCCAAAGCTGCTCTATCACTCCTCCGTGAGTGGGAGAAAATGAATAACCAAAGGTTCACAGGTCAAGGACCAGAAGAGATCGTTCCCCAAATGCTGTCACGGGCAGAGCAGGCTTGGGGACATGAATTGAACTAAGTACTAACTAAACCAGTGCAGGATAATGAGAAATAAAACAAAAACACCTTTCCTCCCACCCCTCCCTCCCGAGCTCCACCTCCTCCACTGCTCCCAAAAGGTTCATTTACAGCTGAACCAAGGAGAGTCGCTGCAGGAGGCAGAAGAACAAGGTTTCATTGTTGATTATGCTAAAGTCTCCCTGGAACACAGGAAAGTGTTGAGACACTGCAAGAGTTATGGATAGCAAGTAGATATTCCACACCTTAAAGACACAGCCTTCAGTTTCATTCAAATCTGTTCTCTGTATTTGCATACTGCCTTGGTTCAGCATCTTTATGCCCATGTACTATTATTTTATATTCCACTGATGTTATCTGCAACCCTGGTGAAGCCAAGACAGAGAAGGCTCCAGAAACAGGAATGAGGATGCTCATGAAAACATTTGCTAGCCAGACCAATGGAAACTTCATAACATCAGATGATGCTTTTTCAGAGTTTCATGTCTACCTTTAAATGGTTTCTGCAGGTGACCATGACAGTTCTAAAGCCATTTCCTCCCAAGGACAATTTTTTTTTCCAGGAAGCAGGGACAGTTTTTTGACCAAAATTCAATACAATTTCTCCCCATATATATATATATATATATATTCCATACACACACACATATTTCTCTGCTCCATATATGTATTATGCAATAGCTATATTAATTGAAATACCTATGTGAATATTCACCTGCACTTGTCCATATATGTTTACATATACATGTATTCCCATATCCTGGAGCATAGGAGGAATCAAAGATCAGGGAAAAAACAAAAAAAGTCCTGTGCAGGGAATGGGGAAAAGCCTTTAGCACAAAGCAATAATACAAAGACATTTCATTCTGCATAACCCTTCCTGCTAGCTACGAGTCCTTCAGTTTTTCCGCTGGACTATTCAACAAATTCCGGCTAACCAACAGGCCCCAGCACCAGATATTCATTACTAGTAACACAAAATTTGGTTTTGGTGCTTCTACACAAATTTTAGTCATCCTTCAGGGGAGTTTAATTAGCTGTTCCACATACCCTGCAAAGGTATTTCCTGTATGCTTTCCCTGCCTTGTGTGCTCGTGCTCCTCTTCCCTGAAAACACACATTTTCCCTTTGTGTTTGTGTGCCTGCTCCTCACTTACCCCATGCTGAAGTGTACTTTTACATGCTACTTCAAACTTGGCAGCAGCCACGCTGAGGATGTGGCAGCAACACAATTCTTCCTGTGAAGCATGTGTCACATTTACCTGCATTAGGGTTAGTTTTTATAAATGGCCCCAATATCCTAATGGATTATGGAGCTTAATACCTTCTTGATCTCTACTTACAGAACCTCAAAATTAATTTAAGCTCAACAAGTGCCAATCTCTTTGACTAATGAAATTAAAGCCTATTTGAGATCGAGCAATTTCAGGCCACTAACTTTTTAATAATTGTTATTACAATAAAAAAAAAATAGACATGGCTGACCTCTCATTATTCTGTCACTAACATGCTGTCCTCACATACTGTGCAAAAGCAAATTATTGTATCATGAAACATGGCTTTTCATGGCTTTGTGTCCATAGGCCAGTCCAGGTACGAGCAGCTATGGGCAGTGTAGTTATAGGACAGAAAAATGTTAGTGTGTTTAATTTTCTCCCTTCTAATATAGTTTTAAACCAAAATCTTCCTCCCAGCTAATTGAATGCATAGGGAAAACAGATGTTATTTTATTTCATTACCTGCTTCAATCTTCACTGAGTAATAGGTTGTCTTATTAAAACCTTACAGGCATACTAAATGATTCCCATCCTGGCTGCACTGATACCCCACAACTGGCTGAAGTGGTTTCAAGCATTTCTTTCAATTTGGTTGTATATTTTAGTGCTCCTGCAGCATGTTCGCTAGTTCATACAAGAACCATGATTTGTATTTCAACTGTAAAATTAAAATTCACTCTGATACACCTTGAATGCTGAGTTTGCAGCCAAAGAAGGCTGTAAATAACTTTTTAGTGTTTCTACAAAGGCTAGGGTAGGTGGGGAAGCCAAAACCTAAGTTCAGTCACTTGTATGCTGTGCTTTCTGGGGTCTGTGGAACACAAAGGTGAAGTGCAAGAAAAGGCTTTCTGCATCTCTTGATTAAAGTAAGAATCAATGCAATCAAAAAGGCCCCACCTGCCCACTATGCACTCGTGGTTTTTGATAAATTAGGCTGGAACTGCAAAATAGGTCATAAACCAGAATTCGAATTCTACCAGAAATTCTGAAATCTGCTTAGCATTTCTTAAGCAGAATTTAGGTGGGTTTTTTTTTTAATTTAAATTTGAAAAGACTATTAAGAAATGTTCCTAAAGCTCCTGGAAGAAACAGGAGAGCTGTTAGACAGCTTGCACACTGAGAATACTGCAGATCCTGGGATGTGAGAAAGCTGAACACAACACAGGACACAGACTCCCTTGAGACTTCGTTATCACATGGCAAATTTTATGGGTTTTATATAAAGATCATCAATGGATCAGACTTAACACTGAATGGACAAAGTTAAGCAGTAAATTGCCTGCCCCTTCAAGATCCAAGTAGTTCTAAGTTAGTCAGAAATGCTCATAGCCAGAAATTGCAGCTTGATGGGCAGTACAGACCATCCCTATGGACTGGTGTGCACTCTTCTGCTTCTTGAAGCATATTGCCCACAACCTTGTTTCTTAAAACCAAAACCACAAACTCCCAAGGCATCAAAATACCATACCTCGCCAGTCTAGCTTCATTCACTTCACTCTTATCTGTAAATTCATACATCCTAGTAGAGCTTTGAGTAAAGGCCTTCTCTTTGGGATCTTATGTTGGTTCCATAAAAGCTCAGACCCACAACCCCAGTTGTGCCTTTCAGCCTTCTAAGTGTTGCTGAGATTAAATGAGCCATGTCTGCTCCATACAGATTAACTAACTAATGAATTTTAGTTTTTTTCAAGTTCCCTAAGCTGAAAACAGAAATAACAGAGAATTGCTCTATAATGAATATGTGGAATTTTGTAAACCTCTTTCTGCACAAAAAGCAGAGCATCTGCATATGGCACATTAGCACAACTTACATTAAACTGTTTTGAAAATCGAAAAAGCGACAGACATATAAACAGAATTTAGCACAGAAAAAAATTATGAACATATAACTCCAATATATTAATATGCTTTAGGAAACACCTTAAATTATTTCTCATAGCTATAAGACTATCTTAACATTTTGCATTTTTGAAAGGGCTGAAACTTTGTCTTAATGCATCACGAGATCTACTCTAAAGAAACAGACTCTGTGACACCTTTCTTCCCCCAGCAGGACACACTGGACATGTCTCAGGGTGACATGAGAGAAGCTGTGCTGTGATACACAGCAGGAACTGATCAACTGGGACAGCTTGACTCACATCACCAAACTGACACCACAACAAACACGGTGGCTTTTTGCCACTAAAACAACTTTACGGTGGAGCTGTTGAACAGGACAGACACAAGAGCATGGAAATATTTCCCGTAAATCAGCCTGATGGCTCCAGCTGTGTGCCACAGCCAGCCACCTGACCCCCTCAGTGCTGCTGGAAGAAGACACACTGCAGTGCTTCAGCAGCACCCTTGCATTACTTCACACTCCTGAACCACCTTCAGTCTGGGTCTAAGCTGGACATGAGGTTCACACAGAAAATGAAGACGTTACTGAGGTGCTGGGTCGTCACAGAACCAAATCCCAGAGAAAGCACTTATGTGTGCAGCAAAAACGATCCTGTTCTGAACAAGAGTGCACCACAGATTTCACTTTCAAGGATATCCTTGTTGAAGACTCCCTCCTTTCAGTGCCCATCAGCTGTGTCTGAAATAGTTCACTGTACAAGTATTTACTAAGAACTTGGGATAGACACCTGCTCCCTAAAATGGGGAATTTCGCTGTGGAAACAGAGAATAGCATTTGTTTACACATGCCACAAACAATTTTGTTCATCTTGAGCAAACACTGTTCCTCATGTGATCACAGTTTGCCAAATGAAGCACTACATCCAGCCTCATTAGGCAAAATCCAGTTCCTTCTTCAGGCAGTACAATGAACAACTTCATTTGGTGCCAGATTACTCCATCTCTAATTCCTTTTGCCAAAGGAAGCTGGAATTGTCATGCATCTGAGGATGCCATAATGAAAATGGGTTGGCACAATTCTGTTGAGAAATTACTTCTCTTTTATGAGAAATTCCCAAGTCAACACAGTGAACAGTGACTTGAAACAGATATGTTTCTGATCTATTCCTGCCTGTGCCTGGATACTCCAGGATATCAGGACACTCCAAGAAAAATATTCTGAGATTTAAATTAAATTCCTTCTACTGAAATGAAAGGATTAATAAAAACACTGATTCTTAATGGCCACAGTCCCCACCTTATCCTGGTGAGGTGATGACAGATCCAGTCCATTCCACACGTATTAGAGGTACCATAAGAGATCTCTGAAAACTCTTAGTTTCAGGAAATATTGTACTTCTAGAGAAGCACGCAAAACTTTGGACTGACAGGTAATCTTTGGCAAAATGTTACGTTTTATTCTGACTTTTTTCTTTCTCCTGACACTATTTTTGGCACAAAGAGTCCTTTCTTTTGCAAAAGATATATCTCAGACCCTTTGACCTTACTGGAGAGTAACAAATAAAACAGCCCCCCCTCCTTTTTCTTTCTTGTAACTTAAACTGGAACATCCAGCAAGGAAATAAATAAATTGGCAACAAAGGTATGTTTTCAACTTCCTAAAGATAACAGCAACTAAATCTGCTTCATTAGAAGTGAGCTGCTCCTTTGTATTCTTCCTCCCTATCCTGGCCACTGGCAAAGTTGCGTTATTATCCTATGAGTCATTCTTTCTTCTAAATATCTCTCTGGGTAGTACTTGTTAATTAAACTTTCTCAACCTCTCTTCCAGTTGCTAGCAGCAGTCTTGTAGCCTCTCTTTTGAGCAGACACCTATGTGCAATCTCCCATTACTGGAATAGTGGGAAGGAACTGAGTATCTTTTACTATGTGTCCCCATTGAGCACACCACTGCTAATTATATCAGGTGTGCCCTGTGAGTTCCACTGGGAACTTCAACAGCAAATTCTCTTCATCTCTCTAGGACAACGTCATCTATTGTGCAATGAGTCTTAGGTGGCATTTTAGCCAGTGGATTTGAAAGGTTCTGCAGTTTCACAAAGGAAAATGTGGAACGTCTGTCCCTTTTCTGTAGATGTGACTCTGCAGTAGCTACAGCAGCCTGCTGCTCAGAAATGCAGAGTAGGAAATAAAATGCCACTTGAATGCATGTGGTAATAATAGCCTGGTGGCAGTGCCCTAGCCAAAGCAAATACCCATCAGATGTGTTTCTAGGAAAATCATACATACTGATTTCTTAATTTCATTTGTATGAAAGAATAGCAAACCATTTTTCACAGAAACTAGGTTAGATTCCCAAACATATAAACAGGCATATATCTTTTATTGTGATCCTATCCTACAAAATGCACAGAGAAGGAACTGAGTGAAATACCTGACTACAAATGAAAGGAAAATACAGCTGTTACTTATGCTGAGTGAAACAAATTCACAGGGTGGCTCTGTAGAAGGCCAAGAAGTTACGGCTTATGTTTTTATCCATCTCCATTTAATGCCTAGCTCTGTACAGAGTAACAGCTCTGGTTTAAGCATGTGGTAGGATGGGCAAGCTAAAATAAGACTGAAGAGCTGCTGACATGTTGGAGGAGCAAGGTGAGTAGAGAGAAAGTCTGAGCTGAGCAACATCTCAAGCTCTCCATCTGAGGTCAGACCCTCCCCATGGAGGCTGCTGCAGACATGAATAATTTGAAAGAGGCAGAAGCCTACAATCAGGGCAGAATGTGAAGGGAGAATTCAGCACCTGATCTAACCTCGGCCAAGGAAATCCTGGAGCAAAACCAGGAAAAGAATCTACCTCTTGAAAAACCAATCCAGACCTCACCTGGAAAGCCACACCTTTTGTAAGCAGAGACAAACCAACACCCACTGATGGGTTCTGGGCAGCTGTGACTGCCTTAGATCTGACTTGGTACATCCCCCAAGGACCCTGCAAGACCTACATTTCTGTGGATTCAGAAAGCTGATAAAGAGCAGGAGGATGGGGCATTTTCTGCGTGATTTCTGATCTTTTTATTTCTGTCATGTACGAACATCCAAAGCATTTGTTGGGACTGCGGTTGTCAAACTGCAAGGCAGCAAGTGAAAACAGCTGTCTATCCTCAGCACCAACAAACAGGAATAGATCTGTCACCATAATTACAGCTCAGAGCTGGACTGCCTTCAAATACCAGCAACAGTCTGCACTGTGAGCAATGTCAAATAAGCCTGACTCAACTGGTTTAGAATCCATTTTTTCTAGAGAGCATAATGACAGCCTTTCTCATCTATGAAAGGCTGAAAAACTTTCTGTGTAAGGAAGTCTGTTATCTCTCACGTTAGATATTTCATGACTTGCTAAAAGAAATTGTTCTAGAAATCAAAAAGTGATTTACACATTTAATAAAAGAATTATGCCATTTGTTTATGTGCACATAATTTAAACTTGATTACACTCCAAGAGCCTTGTTTCCTTATTACAGCAGTAACTGTCTTCAGATATTGCTTTATGGATCTCTCACAAGGGTTTATTTAGATACATACAGTAGCTCAAGGCATTACAAGGGAATACTGATATTTTCATGTCCAAATTGTTGCACATGGGCAAGAAGTGACCAAGGGGTATCTGAAAGTAGGTCTTGATTTAGCAGTGGTCTAGACAGAGATGAATCTTATTAAGAATGCAATTTTATAATGTAAATATCACACTGTCAGGAGATCTGGTCAGCAGATTTACAATGAATATTACAATTCTCTGAATACCACTGAATACGAAAAAGAAACGGGAGGAAAAGAACTAGAGACAGTAGCTTCCCTTGGAACACAGAAAAAGCAAGAACCAAAATAAAAGTACTTGAATCAATTCCCAGTCTGTCTTCTGAACCAAACCTCTATACTGGCTGTCCTCAGGAAAGCAGATTACAGTCCCCAGAGGTGCAGAGGGCCATTTTGAAATTACAGCTTCTAATATCTTTTCTGTAAGGACCTAGCTTCCCTTTGGTCTGGATATTGTTACAGTCAGTTCTCAATATCAGGCAAACCAGAATACTCTGCTTCCCATCATGCATTACTTCTACACTCCCAAATGTTTTAGCTATCATACCAGTCTACCAGACAATCACAATAAAAACATCATTCAAGTAAAGTAAAATTATTAAGCCACTGAGATTACAGGTCACCATACCAATATCCATATAAACCAAACTGGCTGTACAGTCAAAAACTTTTGCCTTTTAAAATCTTCTAGCCTGAGGGTTTGCACATATCTGACATGAATTTCTGTTAAATGTGCACTTTCATAGCAGGTGGTGGTGTTTTTAATGTGGAAAGTGCACTACTTTTGAATTACTATATTATCTTCTATTACTCTACAAGAACTAACCAGAATTATAAAAGGAAGGAAAAGAAATATGTAAAAATATCTATGTAAAAAGAGAAAGTGAGCAGTTGATCTGTAATTCCAGGAAAGAGTAATCAAAAATAGGAGTTTCAAATTCATGGTCACAGGACCAAACAAACATCTTAGTTTGATTTGATTTTTATCTATGTGCATGCTTCTGAAAACTTGTAGCATGTCCTGATGAAATTTTAAATTTAAAAGTGCAGTGTCATTATAATCTGATCTTTTTTCGCTTTAAATCATCAGAAACGGCCCTCTGAAGGAATTTGTAAAGGTTTTAGAAGACTGATGCTGTGCAGTAATACCCTTAAGCTGAGCAGTCCTTGCAATTGTAACTGATAGTTACCCGTGGGTAAATGAGGGACACTGGCTGAAATAAAATCTCCACGTGGGGACACATCCATGCCACGTTGCATAATGCAACACAGTAAACGTGGCTTAAGCTGCTGCCTGAAATTCAGCTGGGCCTTAGAGAGGCAAGCAAACACCAAGGGAAGACGTGGATTTAAGCATTTTCACAGTGTCACAATGTAGATCCTACCAGAGATCTAGCTGGAGCTCCCAGCCATTTTGGAAACAATGCAGGCACCATATGGAATGAGAAATAGAAGCAGCGTGGGTATGTGCACATTGCCTGGCAATTTGAACCTTGAAACAATTAGCTGTTATTAATTGTTACTATTTCTTGTTTAAGCTGTCATTATTCCACTTCACACCAAAAATCAGTAAGATGTCAGGAGTTCATTCACATTTCTCAAGGCCATTTTTGTTTTTGGGGAAATCTGGGATCTCAGCAACATAAACCAAAATGCAATCTCAATGTGGTTCACACACTTTCTTTTTCAGGATTTCTTCATAATTTACGGGTCAGAAACGAAGAGAAACTTGTATCCATTCAGGATCCGCTTTCAACTGATGATGAAATGTTATGTTGCTCTTTATAATAAACCTCTGATGAGATTTATAAAAAGAAGAATGGCGTTTTTTATGAATTATTAAGTCTCTCTGTACCTTTGCCATGCTCTAGAGCCACGCTGATTGAGGGATTAATTTTTTCAGGCTTGCTTTCCAGAATGGAGAAGCTGCATTTAAAAGGGGCATTATTGTTCAATACAGTATTCTTCCCCATGACTAAGGTTTGCAGAATCTCTTTCAAACTTCACACAGGTCTAGGTGAGGAATGTGCACGGAAGAGAGAATAAAATACACCATCGCAGATCTACAAAAGATGATCTCAAAATCAAAAAGTATCATGTTATTTGTAGGTGGGAAGCTAAGGGAAGACCTTTGAGATTCACAAAAGCTATTCTTTGAGACATAATAAGCCACAATCTCCAACTCTAATTATGTGACCCAGTGAGAATAGACAGATACCCTCAAGAAAGAGCCCCTGAAGCCCACTCATCTTTTATGCCAGCTTGTAGAGAGAAAGGAAGAGAAAGGTTATATTTCAATTCCATCCTGACTAGACGGTGAATAACTCTGTAAGAGTCACGAACATTTCTTAGATATTCTCTTTAATCACATACACAATAATGTAATTAAAGGTGTAAAAACACACCAAAAATTAAAGTCCTGTCTAAAGAAGTGGTGATTCACAAGGAATTGAATACACAAAACCTGGTTTGGGTCTGAGTCATGTGGAGCTCGGTATACTTCTGATTTTTGCCAAAGGCAATTGTAATAATGTTTAAAAAGATTAAAATTTTAAATATGATTAAACCCGTTAAGAACTTGTTTTGAAGCTTAAGTGGAGAACAGGTTTGGGTGCAGCTGGGAACCACGCTAGTTTCACTTTGGGAAGGGGCTCCACCCCACACCTGAGCTGTGCTCTGTGGCCAGGAGAAGGAGCTGAACCTGTCCCAGTGCAGGTTCCTTGTTACATTTATATTTTCTGAAAAATCCCTTTGTCTAGGATTTTTCTCTTAGGAAGCTGAGAAGCCTCAGAGGAAAAGGAAAGCAATAATTATTTCATTGTTTCTCCTGTGTTTTGCTGCTTTGGAATGTGGTTGGAGATTGTTTACTAACAGGTAGTTGTTTCATTAGGTTTTTATTGTAAATTAATAAGTTTTAACTTATTAGCTAATCAGGGTTAAGCTGTGTTAAAACTCTGGAGAGAGAGTTACGAGTTTTATTATTATTTTTTTAGCTTTTTGCGAGTATCCTTTCTGTATTCTTTAGTACAGTATAGTTGAGTATTCTTTAATGTAATATAGTATCATAAAATAATAAATTAGCTTTCTGAGAACATGGAGTCAGATTCATCATTCCTCCCTGCCACGAGGGCACCCTGCAAACACAATAGTTCCTGCAGAGTGAATACGTTCCCTGCCCCACAAATGCTGCTTGCTGCAGTGCCCCTGCCAGCCCTGCAACAACCTGAGACATCTGCAGATGATAAGGAGAGAAACCGAGCAGGAGGGATGGCTGAACAAATTAAATATGGAGCGTTTCTGTTTAAAAAGTTGTCAGAAGCTTGTCAATAGTGATTTAAATATGTGGGATGAGCCACATCCTGCAGACGTCATTCTCCTCGTCACTTTCTATACAGCTTATTTAGATTATACAACCACTTCTAAGGGTTTATATATAGATGTGAGGAGTCACACTTGGAGAAAATAGAAGATAATTGGAAAATGAGAGAAAAGCATCACTTATTTTTTGTAAGAAACACCGTAGTGACTCTCTAATAGAATTTCTACTTCTCCCGGTAGAGCTCATGAGCTCTTGTCTTTAACCAGACAGTTCTAGTTCTCATGCTTTTTGATAGAAAGTTTGTGAATTATTCAGAATTGTTCTTTTCCCCACTGCTGGTAAAGGAGAAGCAGCTACAGGTTATCCTCACCTAAAAGAGTCTGCACTTGCCTGTAATATATACAATTGCATTTGAAACTTCCACTAATAAAGTTGGTCAATGTCATTTGTTTCCAGATAAATCTAAAATAGGATATGAACTTCCTGATATTTTTGATAAAAAGAAACATTTTCTAAACAGAGGTTAGAAATAACTAAATTTCCTTAGTAGCCAGACACAGTAAAAGAGGCAATATAATAAAACAACTCATTTTTTTTTCCCCCGGGTATAAAGTCCATGAACATATATTTGGGCAGAGAATCACTGGTTTTTGTAGGATTTTGTTTTCTCAGGGAACTGCACAACAGTTTCTCTGGAATGGTCATTATTTTTTTCAATATTTAAGGAATGAAGGAAAATTTACAAAAACCAGTTTGCTGCTTTGAGAAGGTCAAAATAATAAGTTCTAGAAACAAAATCAGAAGATATACAGTGGCCCTCCTGTTTCACAGTTGAACTCTCAGTATACCTGCCAATTTCTTATTCCGATCTTTTGAGTCCAAACGTAACAATTCTGATCTTGATAATTATTACTAGGGTGGTAGTTTTCATTTTTGCTACATGTTTTAATGAATTCCTCAGCAGGTGAAACACTCCTTTTCACAAGCCCAGGCCCAGTTATATGAACCATCTAATTACCACATACATTCACAGTTTTGTTTTTTTTTTTTTTTTTTTTAATAATGCTAAATGAACAGGCCAACAATCCACAACCTATTTACAGAGCCAGCACCAAACTAAAACACCAACTTACACCCTCTTTTTTTCCAAGGCAACACTGATTTCAGTTTCTAGCCTGGAGACTTCTCAAACTCTAAACGCTTCATACTCATCCATTCTTTAGCCTAAGGATTATTACACCATCCCCAAAATGGATGGGTCACAATTCACTGTTTTGTATGACCCTAGGGAAAGGCTTTGCAAGGAACTGTGCATCCTTTCAGGGTTTTCACTGGAATCAGACCAATGCTAAGGCAAAGCAGCATTTCCAAAAAAAATCCAATGATTTTAAGTGGCAAGACAGAATATTACCAGTTTTTCAGTCAGTTTTTCCCTAGTTCAGTTCATCTATGCCTGTAGTTAGTGTCCCATGAGTTTCAGTACAGTACAGTGGACTTTCAGGGAAGGAATGAAATATGATTAACCAGATATTGCTGACACAAACATAAAGCAAATATTAATAGCTCTATCCAATTCTCTCTAGGATGGCACTTTCAAGGAAAACAGTCAAAATCATGTACTTCAACTAAATAACTATTTAACACCTAATAAACAACAATTTGTTATGTAGAATAGACCTCAGAACAGAATGTTGTACTGATGTCAATTTTCTATTTTCATTCAGTGCTAAAAATCTTGTAATTGATGAGGTGCAAATAAGCATCTCTTCCAATGCTTCATTGGCTCTGCACAAGTTCTAGGTTTCCTAAATATCTTACGGACAAAAGATACCATCTTGCCAACAGATATTAAAAAAAATGCCTTTCCTTTTTAATGAGTTAAATCACTGCTAAGAGAAGAGATTATTCCTGAATCACAGCATATTATATTAACTTGCTCATGAAGGACACAGCATTTATTGTCCCCTCTGGAATTTTCCTCTGTTGACAGCAACTCCTTCCCAAGTGCATTCCTAAAGCTTCCATAACAAAATTCCTCAGGATAAGTGGATAAAAGCAGAGATGGCATACAGAACCTTTTCTCCAAGCGAGTTCTCGAGACACTGCATGAGGAAATCATCTCCCTTTTGAGTATTGACTTACTCTCATTTTCCCTCGAAACAAAACAGATCTTCCCCTGCATGTCATTAGCAAGGTGCTGGAGAGCACTAAGAGCCAAGGTGTGCAGCAAAATAACAGAATTAGATCTGTGGCAAAAAATGACACTCTACAACTTCCTGCGTGAATGAGCGCACCAAAAACTGGACCTCAGGAGCATCAGCTAAAAAAGAGCTCAGTTCTTTGAAAGAAGAGGACTGGCATTGCACTGCTTATACAAATTGTACACAGCACAATCCTCCTTGGAGCCCTGACAGAAAAGTCATTAAAAAGATTTCAGAACCTACTCTCTCCTTTATATTCCCTTTGCCAGTGGAGCAGGTCCCACACTGTGATTCTCATCTCCTTGTGTTATGATGCAAAATACAGCACTCTACATTCCATTCACAGTTCCAAGTTACAGGTGGCAGCCTCTGAATGCTTAAATACTTCTCTGAATAATTGTGTCTTTCCTATATTCTACATCTGTTTTGATTCCACGTGGTTTTTTTCCTTGGTATTGATCAGCACTACATGTGCATAGCAATACATTTATAGGCACAGCTGCAATACAGATAACAAAATAACAAATAATAAACAATAATAATTATAAACTATTGACAGTGACTGAATGATGTTCTGTAATGATACCAAAGCCCATCTGATCAGGCACAAAGCCTGAATCATCCTCATATTAAATGTGACATTCTCTTGCCACTAGAATGAAGGATTCCTTTTCTTTACCTGTTTTCCAGTCCAACAGAGAACTTAGGAAGGGCAGGCAGCACATGGTACTGTGATAAAAATAACAAAGCAGAATACATCAATGGAACCAGAAGCAAAAGTAACCTCATGGTGCTGATTCACGTCATAGATGCCAACAACTCAAAAAGTTGCAGTTCATGAGTTTGTAAAATAAAAAAAAAAAAAAGAAAGAGTTTTGGCCCCTACTTCGTGGCTGCATGACAGTAATTTAGTAATTCTTGATGTAAAAGTTTGTCAGATGCATATTCCAGGCAATACCTCCTCCCCCTCGTTGAATCATACAGGCTGTGTCCTAATCAAATTATATTTTTGAAGTGTTTCCTCACTGAATCCCACAAGATTGTTTCTCATATTTTCCCCCACACATGCTCTTGAAACTAACTATCCTGAGGCTGCCAGCAGAGCCTTCTTTCTTCCCTCTCTTCCCTACCCCCCCTTTTTTTGCTGGGGGGGGAGGAAGAGAGTCATAGTTATGTTCGTCATTTTTCAGTCCCTCACAATCTGCCCTGTCAGCTGACAATATCTAAAAATACCAGGAAGACCAATGTTTATTTCTGTAATTTCAGGATTAAGTCTACTTTTTTTTTTTTTTTTTCCCCCCCATAACAGAGTCACTACTCATTAATGTCAGGGAAACTCTTGTGTTGGACTGCCAGTGACCTTCCCCAATATTTGTGAGAGCCTCATAGATCTCTTCCAGCAAACACAGTTGGAGGCTCCCCCTTAAAACCAGGGAGAGAAGGAAAACTGGAGAGTAGCACAGCAGAGACATGGAGCCACTCACCCAAGCTGCTGCCGTTGGCTTCCACACCATTAGTCAGTGATTAATGCACACGAACACAACACTGTGCCTGTGGCTGCCCACTGGTTACCCTGCTTGTCACAAGCCAGTGACATCACACCCTGTTTTTTATTTACAATGGACTCACTGTTGTCTTTTGAATGGTTTCCAGCTGTATCCCAAGAGTTGTTCTCTGTGCATTGTAACGACCACGTGCCACCTGTTTCCTCCCAAACTGGCATGCAAGAAGGCTTTTAATTCACTTCTCCCCAGCCATTTGCTAAAACAGGTTCCATTGCTGCCTTCCAGAACTTTCTCTGATGTTCCAGCAGCATAAAGTAGCTGGTTACCCAGATCTGCACCCTCAGTGCTCCCCTCTGGCACAGAGCTACAAGGAGAGCCAGGGTCCCTGGAAGAGAAGGTAGGGAAGGCTGAAATGTGAGCAGCCTTGTGGGATTCCCTGTGCCCATGTGCCATTTGGGTCAAACGCACCCACCACCTGGGCAGAAGGTGCTGCCTGGCCTCTGGGACCCTGCAGCAGAGGAAGCAGCTGACCCACCCCCAGTGAAGGCAAAGTCAGCGTGGCTTTTGTTAACACATGGGCTTCAGCTCTTTCCCTGTGGCCCTCAGGTCCTGGTAAAGCCAAAGACAGTCCCCCCATGCTGGTTTCCCTGGCACAGCACTGATCACAGCCTGGTGCTACTGAGGGCTGGATCACAGCCCCACTGCAGCTCAGGCTGGCTCCACCCCATCACCTTTCTCACCACAAATGAGGAATTTTAGAAAATGCATGCCATACAAATGGTAGATTTTATGGAGCCAAGGAAGCATGAAGCCTTTGCTCTTGCAGTATAACTCCTAGCAGTTACAGGAGGCCAGGGATGAGCTGAAAATCATGTTTTTCCCAGTCAGGAATACCAGTGAGTTTTCTGAAAAGCCTAGTCATCACAGAACACATGAAAACAATCCCTTTCTATTGGCACAAGCAAACTCTCTGTGCCAAAGACCATGCAAATGAAGGAGGACCCTGTAGAGGGGCAGGCAGCTTCATTGAAAACTTTGCATAGTCTTCATCAGCCCCTTTAAAAAAAGCCGTGCACAATCTGAAGTGGCCTGGGGATTTAATTGCCACATTTATTTTTAAAAGCATCCCCATCTAAGATGACACATGAGGCACAACACAGTGTCAATCAGTATTCCAAGCCAACGGATCCAGATTTTAGTAGGAACTGGTGGGGAGAAGATGGAAAGAGGTTTTGAACACATTCTAAAGTACTTTTTGCAATATATACAAGGCAAAAGGTGCAGAACAAATCTGAAACATTTAGACATGTACACGGCTATTCTGAATCTTGACTAGGAGGCAAAACCTACCTACTTTGAGTGGCTCCACTCTGTCTCTCCAGTGCACTTCTCCTCCCTCATGCTCTGAGAGTGCAGAGCGTGGGTTTAAGCCCCAGCAACGCAATTACACAAGTGTCACCAAAACTGTGGGAATAAAAGAAGCTCTCCAACATCATCCTTCAAGTGTGAGAGAACCAGGCACTGCTTCATTCTGGCCAGGATGCTATTCCAGCCAGGATGTGCAATGGAAATGGTTCCATCCACCCATGGCAGTGGAGATCATTCCATCACACGTGCCCAGGCTGTAGAGTGAAAATAATTCCATCACGTGTGGTTCTTCACCAGGCTTGCCACATATTTATACACAAAAAAACCAGAGAAATTCTCATTCATTGGTTCTAATTACACAGCTCTTAGTATTCCATCTCCTATTGGTTATTGATCCCTTTGCCTTTGATTGGGCTCTCATTCTTTGGTTCTCTTATCACTCTTTTCCCAGACCTCCAACTGCACCAGGGAGTGATGTCTGTTCATATCCATTTATCTCCTCTCTATCTTCTGGCTACTCCCAACCTGTCCATGTCAAACTTCCAGAATCTTTTCTCTGTAGATTGAAGCCCATCAGGCCTCACTCAGTGAAACTGAAAACCTCAGTGAACAGGGTCTTATGAAGGGAAACCTTAATTGTCCCCTTCCTGACAAAGGCAAACAAACCCATGACTAATGTTACTGAAAACTACTACTACTAACTAAAGTTACTGAAAAAATGTAAAAGTTCTGTCATTTCCAACACAAGGACTATAAAATATTCTTCATGGGATGGGAAAGGGTTGGGGCAAAGTCTGGTGTTAGACACCTAGTTTCTGTGATTAAGAAATCAGATGAAGTCTGATTAAGACAAGCCCCTTGTCAGGGAAGTGCAGCTATTGGAAAGAAGCAGTGTACCTGGCTCATCTAAGTCTTTCTCAGTCTTGCACCCTCAGGGCTGGGCTGATGGCTAGAGCTTACTTGGATATTTTACTTCTGATGGCTTTTCTGAGTGTTGAAGCTGAGCTGCTAGAACTGCTAGACACTCCACTTTCTGAGGTAACAGTTAGTACAGACACCAAGTGTGCTGCTCCAGTTACTGGTAAGAAGCCAATTAAACAGGTCAATTAAAATCTGCCAAATCAAGTGTTTGTCTGGACGTGATGGATTGCACTTGGGAAAGCTCAGCTAGATTTTTGGGCTGCCATAAAGCCTTGGCAAGAAATGTGGTCTGTCCAGGGCACTACCTGAATCTATCTGTACTGGTTGATAGCAGCGTTTCCCTCCTTCTCTGGAGTTTTTTAGAGATAAAATCCAAGAGTGATGCCAAGGGGTTTCTAGAATAAGACAACACTTACTCAGTGCAGTGCATATTATAGCAATCAATATGTATCAACTGGATTTTTACACTAGCTCAGCAGCCTAAACTGAGCTTAAATGGCTGGAATATTTTCCTTTAATGTACCATAATGACACAACCCCCAACTCTCCTGGTTCTGGCCATGACAGAGCTGGTTTTTATGCAGAAGCCAGGGGCTGTACAATACCACCTCCCACCATGGCAGGGGTTGGAGTGGGACCAGAGTTCTGTCTGGTTCTGCAGGCTGAGGGGTCAGTGGTGCTGGGTTCTGTGAGGTGAGCACTCCCTTCTACACTTTGCTCTTCCTACTGATCATTTCCTTACTTTGCTGCTGTTTCTGGTAAGTTGTTCTTATCTCAAACTGTGAGCTCGACCTTTCTGTGCCTCCAATTCTCCTCTCCATCCCACCACAGGGAGAGGACTGAGCAAGTGGTGTGAGGTCTGGGGTGCTGCAGTGAAGTGAGGAATACCATTCCTAAAGCACAAACACACACCAAAACTGCTGGGCAGTGTGAATTACACTGCACAGGTTCCCAGCCTTCTCTACAACCTTTCAGGGATGGACACTGTACCCTCATACCAATAACAGTTCTGTGTCCTTTGACCCAGTTATGTTTTAGTGCATCTCTCTCACAGGCCTTCATCTTCCCAGTGGAATCTGTATTTTCAGCCAAACGCGGAGCAGGATGCGTCCTCCAGAAAAAATCCAAACAAATTCTCAGTTACCACTACCAAACATCAGGAAAATCAGGGACACCCATACATTTATCCTGGTCTTTGTTTATCAAACTGAAAACGGAGGCAAGGAGAATTTAGTGAGACGCCTCAGTTTACCAGCTGGGTTATTCTGGAATTTCTCCTGAACAGCTGGAATAGAGATGGACAAGAAAGCTGCATCAGTCATATTGGATGGATGCTAGAGGCAATTAGGCATTTCCAGCCTAGATATACAGAATATGCGTGAGGATCAGAAACAGAAAGGACAGGAATAAGCATTAAGGAAGCTAGATAGGGACAGAAAATTAGCTGTTCAAATTACTGTTCATCATCAGGATTAGGAAACATAATCTGGCCTATCAAAATTGCACCATGACTAATAAAGAGATAATTTGGAGAGATATTGATGTTTGTGCAGGTCCTTTTGGAAGAAAATTTGTACACATTCTAAAAAGAAAATAAAAATAATATTATGATTATTTTAATCTTAGGTCTTGTTAATTTAATTAACAAACAGTATGTGAGAAAGTCGCTGAAGACTGTATGAGTGCACCCAATAACAGAAATTAATAACTGGACCATCAACACGACCAAGAGAATAGGGGAAAAAAGTCAAGATGAGGCAAATTTTATGAAATCCTTACAGAAAGGGTTTTTTACGCCACTGCTGTTCCCCGTATCTCTACATTACAGATCCCTCACCATTACAGATGCCATCATTTCTTTTCCCTCCATCATGCCACATTAAGCTACAAGTACAGATGAAATAAAATACTTATCCCCTATGCATGTCCAGCCAAAGCCAGTATAGAACACACGGGGAAGAACACGTGAGAAGGCACAACTGTGCAGGTACCAAGATAAAAACTGTGGCTTTGCGTGCTCAGTCCGCTCTATTATGCTGCCTCACTCTGAGTTATTACATCATCCCATCTACACTTGAGGCAAGCTATTGCATGGATTTAACATTTGTATATTCATATGGCATCTAAATATACCTGTAAACATATGTGTATAAATACTGTATCCAACCTGCCCATCAGCCCCAGTCACCTCCCACCTCCTGCTCACTAATAGCACAGTCCTGCATCACCTCCCACTCAGCCAAGCAATCCTGTGCTAGCTGCTTTTGACATACTCACAGCTATATATATTTGTGAGCACGATAAAACCCTTCTGCAAAGTAAAGACAACATCTATTTTGCAAGAGTTACAATGTATTTTAGACTCACTCTGGTGCTCTGGGGTTTTTTTGCACTGTATTATGTGCTATATTTGCATAGACACGCATGTCTGCAACTCATCTAGTTTGAAAAAGTACATACCACTAAGACAAAACCAACCAACCAAAAAAATTACCAAAAAGGAAAACCAAAGCAAACACGGCCACATTTAGGTAGGCAAAAATTTTTTTTCTAGCACAATACTTACATCTTGATAATTCTGAACTGCCAAAAAAATCATACTAAAAACATAAATGCAACTATGTTGTGTTACACAGAGGTAAATCTCCCAGAGTGGCTGTGTTCTACTGTGGAAAGACAGCCTTGGTTATTTGTGTTCTGTATGTCCTGTATCAGTGCTACATGCAATCATGATCAGGAATTCCCTGTACCATCTACCCATGCCCAATGCAGTGCAGACATCTTCCAAATCCATCCCAGAATGATTTTTCACACAATACACATTTTCCATTTTCTCCTGCTTTTCTTTGGAGCATTTTCAGTTGTTTAGCATTTTGTCTCACTGCAGAGGGTATTTAATGCTTCAAGCTGATTTTCTTGCTTAATTTCATTCAACCATTCTAAAGAAAGAAATACCCTTTCTTGGTATTTGGTCTTTTCAAGAGCATATTAACAAACATCACAACATTTTGCTCCATACTTTTTATTTGGCCAAGTTATACATGGCTATTTCTTTTCATGGTCAGCCTTACTGCCTTAATCACTATCTTGCCTTCAGTGTTTTGAATTAAGGCTTAATATATCTAGGGCATTCCTTCAATTTAAGGAGTTTGGCATTCCTGCTCTTGTGGAGTTCAAAGGTGCTCATGGTTCATGGGGTATCGCTGCAAATATGAAAAAGTTTCTAGAATTCAGTACAAGTTAGGCTTGAGATCCTTTTAGAAGAGTTTGCAGATGCATTTGGGCTCCAATATTTTGGTGTTGCATAGATTTACTTGGTGTAAAATGGTTTTACTTTACTTGATTGATGAGTTTAACAAACTCCCTGTGCCTGATGGAATGGCACTGCCTGAGTGACTCTCACATGAACACTGTGAGTAAGAGATGGTCTCTCATTCAAGTCTGGAACTCCATTTTTGTATCCCCACAGGACAGAAGGAGTAATCAGAATATTTCTGGAGGGGCTGACATTTTCAGAGAATTGGACCTTGAAGAATACCTGTTAAATTGGTGTTCTTTGGGTTTTGGCAAGGGCAGGGAAGAACTTCCTCCTGTGGCCAATCCCCTGCAGCAGTTTTACTGTCACTTTAGGAAGTGATATACAGCATGTCCTAGACAGAAATTACTCCTTACAATAAAAACCTCCCTTGGCAAGCACAAGAAAAATATAGCTAAATTTTCAACACTCTCTACCTAAAGTGTTTAAAATATCAAAGCATTTTCTGAGAACAAGACTGGGATTATGCTAGCATACCTCCACCCCTGAAGAGTCAGCAGTGGTGTTCAGATGAACATCAGACAGCTATTTTAAAACACTAATTAGCTGAATTATGATATTACTCAACAAAACCTTATTTCCAACCAGGGTGCCTCTACCCAAGTGTTTGTTCCATCAGAATTTCTAGGTGTCGAGTTTCCAGGTATCAGAAATTACCAAGAAAGCTAACAGAAATATTTTGTAAGTCAAACAAATACCATCACTATCTCCAGTTAAAAAAAAAAAAATCCATTGAGGTCCTTAATTTAATCTTCTTTGCTGCTTCTCCTTAGAGCTCAGCTAATTAGCTGCCATTCCTGGGGGTTCAAGTACAGGCCCACAGGACACCAGACTAGATAATAACAAGGTATTTTCTGAAGGATCTGGGCATGACTCACAGTGCTGCATGAAGAGGCATGAAAACAAAGTGCAGATGCCGACACAGGAGGCAAAAAAGTCTAGGAAAGCATTTTAATTATGTTTATGCTTTCTGTGAACACCATAATAAGTACAGACAAGCAAGTAGGCAGCAACAAAACTCATGGGGATTATTTGCAAACTGCTGTAAAGTTAAACTAATTAATTAAGTGCAATTGATATTCAGCTGCATTATCCTCAATAGGATAGAGGCAGGATTTACTTAAAATGGACATTTGTTTCAACTGTATTTCTACATCATAGAATCAGGACCTCTCTTAAAAATTAAAAGTAGTATTTTCTCCAAACAAAAATATTTTTGCAATGTGAATAGCAATAATGATGCTTTGTGAATTGTAGGCAAAAAAAAATGTTTAAAACAAAATGTTTGTTCTAATTTAAACAAATTTACATCATCTACTGGCTATAAATTTACATCATCTACTGTAAAAAGCAGACCAAGTAGGTTTCAGAAATTATAGGTATGGACAAAACCAAGGAAGCTGTTACAGGGGAGATTGACTCTCACCACAATGCACACCAGATAATTGTCTGTTTATGGCATTTTGCACTTTCTCTTAGCTCCACAAAGCTTGCATCCACCCCAGAACACTCCCACTGCTTAGAAACAATGGTAGCAATTTCCCAGAACTGCTGATTGCATCCCATAGTGATGCTTCACCTGAGGGCCATTTTTTACAGCACCTTGTGGGACACAACGTACCAGGCTGCCACAAGAACATACACAACACTTGAGTTTCAGAACAGTCACTGTTAACACTAATTCCCCCAGCTCAGGTGGAGACCCAAACCCCTCACTTTGCTTTGCAAGAAACAAAAGTGTCACACTCACACTCAGAGGTCAACAGCTGACAATGAATGGAAGCCATTGGGTACCCACTGACCCCAAATTTGCAGTCATTGCCATTTCTCCCTCATTCCCAGCGTCCTAATTTTCACATTGTGCCCCCTTCTGCATTTCTCAGTTGCCATCCTTTAGAAGATGCACTGAATGCCAAGCTTAAGCTCATACATATCAAGAAGTTTGGTCCATTAAGGATAGTGGGAGTTCCATCTGTAAGCCTTCACAAACTACTGTGGCAATCACTGCTAATCAACCATGTTTCCAGTGCAGTCAATATAAATAATTCCACAAACAACATTTGCAAAGTTCTGACATGTGGCAAATGTTCAGTAGCTATGTTTAGCACATGATGGATAATCCAAGTTCTTTGTACACATCAAATTAGTAATTTTGACTCATTAAAAAGGGAAAGGAAAAGAAAAAGGGTTTTAAAACCTATTGCAGCTATAAAAGGAAAAATGTGCATCACGCAAGAGTGCTACAAACTTAGAGGAAGAGGTGATTCCTTAATATAGTAAGCAAGGTACCTCTTCTAGTTTTGTGCTGCCAGTGTCAGCAAAGCTTTTCTGCTGTTCAGCACAAGGGAACCTTTTGGTAGTGTACTGCTGCTACAAGTGCTCCTACATCACCCTCACTGAAGATGCAGAAAGGAAACACATTAGCTGATCCATGGCTGTCAGAATAGCCCCTAGGGAAAGAACAGACCTGCCTTCTCCTTTAGGAAGCCTTCTATACTTTCCCTAAACTTCTGCAGCTTTTATTAGCAGAAATTGGCTCCCTTTGGGAAGGAAATGCTCAGTTGTTTCTCACAGAGAAAGTATCATAGTTGTATTTATGTTCTTTGGAGAAAGCAGAGTGACAGGAAAATGAAATATCTTCCTACTAAAATCTCAGATTTTTGTTGCATAAATTTGAATATTTTATCTGCTAATGTTACTACAGTGCTTTCCAGCTCTGCTTTCCAGCTCTGATGTTTTCTCCTCTGATGCAGCACAGCCACTCTTACACATTAGAAGACCAGTGAGGAGAATGCTCACCTGCCATGGATTATGGGAATTGTAATCCAAAGAAAACTTAGCAGCAAACTGATCTCCTTGGAGACGCTACAGCCTGAGACTCACAAAAAAAATCAGAAATGTCCACAACTGAAGCGTTTGGCTGAAATGCTGTGGGTATTCTCTCTCTTTTTTTAATTTCTTTTTTTTTTCTGTTCAATTCCCAAAAGAAAACTAAAAACTGCAGATGTTAAGTCCAAAACTTTCTGTAAAAATCTGAGTCTTTTATGATACAGTGGGCACTAGTCATGTTATTTTCGTGATTAGTAGTATGGTATTTGATAGAAAAAAGAAACTGAGTCATTAAGAACAGCCTTTGCCCAGGGTCAGCCCCTGAAGTGGTGACAAAATGGAAAGCTGAACAGTCAGAAGCATTGGTCAGAGGAATAGACTGCACAAGGCACAATCCCCACCAACACAAACAGCTCTGGAACCACATCCCAACCTTTGCCTCCTGAAACTGCCACTTCCACGTTGCTCGCTGGCAACTTTTCTTGCTCTGTTGTGATTCCCCCACAGCCCCACTCCAAATAATATCTTTTCCTGAATCAGGAAGAAGCATTATCTCAAGAGGTTCTGTGCCTCCATTCCCCTGGCAAGCTTCTGGCTTGCCCTTTGCTTTGTCCATCTTCCAGGCAGCCATTTGGAGGAGCACAAGTGCTCGGCAGAGATGCAAAGCACCAGATTAGCATTCCCCATCAGTGCACACAAACACATCACAGCATCCTTGCTAGATGTCAGGGAGGCACAAGCAGAGCTGGGTAATACTACATCAAGATCACTTTTCCTTCTGCAGCGTGGCAATTTAAATGTTCTAGAAAAGATTTGCTTTTAAGTGCGCATTTATTTGGATGCCCTTTCCTTTCCTCGTGTCTAACATGAAAAGCAGATTCAGTGCAGGGGTATGGAGCCATGGCAGCAGTCCCACAGATTCCCCTCTCTTGCAGGATCTCAGGGTGTTAGTAAACAGAGCAGACAACCAATCAGTCAGGCTGCAGCAACACACACATCTCCAGGAGGCAGCGAGAGAGCCTTAAATAAAACATAGTGCCAGCCTTGAGCATGGAGACAAATGCCAGGGATGGGGAAGGTGTCGCTGGGATTACCAATGACGTGCTAATGGTGCTCCAGCCATCTCTGAGCCTCCTCCTCTGACTCACTGCCTCCCTTTGGAGGCTCCTCTCACGTCAGTAAGGGACTCAGGGTTATTCACAGATCACTGACTAAAAGCGAGCTTCAGCTTCCAGCCTGCCTTCCCCTGCTCCTATGAACAGGACTGAGGTCACTTCCAAGCAGAAAAGAAAAAGAAAGAAAACTCAAAACAAACAACAAAAACGAGATTACCTTCTGCTCTCCCGTTTCTACCTCCCACCTCCATTCTCCACACACATCCCTCCCACAATCAGTTCTGTTTTGTCCTGTTTTCCCTACAGGGTTAAAAATTCCCTTGATCACAGCAGAAACTGTTTTATGGTTTCCAGCTATTTCCAGAGTCCTTTGACTAATAACACAGGATTAAATATGTACACAAGGCTCCCAAGTGTTACCTGAGAATCCAGCTCCAGGACAGTTACTATAGAAATTTTTGTTACTACTAGAAACAGAGGAGCCACAAGCCAGTCTGACCATTTTCTTTCCCACCTGTTTCTAATTCATGCACCTGTTTCTAATGGCACTTTCCAGCCTGCTGGGGGGCTCTCTCACATGCCTCTCATACCATCCCTGCAGCAGGAAGTGCTTCAGGCACTGCCAGCACGGTGTCAATGTCAATGCCAGCACTGAAGGCCCTTCCAAGTCACTATCACCACTCCTTCAAGTGCTGTACTGTTGGGTTTTTTAAATAGGATTCCAAGACTTAGTCATCTTTTCATTGTAACTATGGGGTTAAGACCATAAATCCCCAAATGGAACAGGCACCAAACACCACAGGCACAATGCAGACGCTACTGCATTGCTTTAACTGACCACAGCGAGTTTTCTACTGAAAAAAAATAAATTATATTACGATAACTGCAACATTACTATGGGACTGTAATGAGTATACTTAGAACACATCAATGTTGAATCATATTCATGTGCTGATTAAAAAACAACAAGAGAAGATTTTAATAAAAGATGATAAAAATGAAGGGCTCCAATCCCATGTCATTGACAAACACAATAAACTATTCATCTGCCTTCAGCACATACAAGCAAACACATCACAGGTGCATTTCATAGGGCTTTTACCCATCATTTTCCTCATAACCTCGTATGCAGTTCTATATACTGCCTATATATACCACACTGCCTTCTCCACATCTCACTTATTCTCCTTCTGTTGCTTTCATCCAGGTACCAGTTTTTCCACCTGCAGTCCTCCTCAGAGGTTGCCATGTCCTGCCAAGGTGGCCCCTTTTGTCACTTGGAGCCCTCCTAACCAGCAGCAGCCTCACCCCTGCGTGGGCTGGCATTGCCTGGCCCCCCAGCTAACTCACCACAAAAGTCTATCCCCCCACGCTTGACTTCACAAAACAAGATGATCATTTTTCTCCAGGGACAGTAATTTCCATTGTTTGCCAACAACTTTTGTTTCAGGAGGCCAGCCCAGGGAATGGTAACGTAGAAAGTGCTGGAATGAGGCTACAGAGACTCAAAAATGAGGCAGAGCCTGGAAAAGAGGAAGGGCAAGCATAGTAATAGACTTCATCTGCTAAAGCCTCTTTGTTTGCTAACACTGAAATGGAGATGATAACCTAGAGATGAGTTGGTCAGCAGAAAAAACACTCAAGACTTTAACATGTTAAACCACTAGAGAAAAACTTTCCAGATTGTATTTCTTAGCACCCCAGCACAGCCTATTAAATGTGGCAATGAAGCAGACTGGGGAGGTTTCTATTTTTCATCTCCTACAAAGCACTCCGCAGAAGAAAAATACCGTGCCAAGTTCTCAGTTTACATTTTGTGACAGGGTGATGCTCTTAAAAATTAGTTGTACCCTCCACTGAAAGTATAGTTTTCTACTGTCATGACTAAATCTCCTGAAATAACAAGTCAGTTTATTTTCACACCCTACAGTTCTCTCTGGTAAAGAAATTCCAATATATTTTTGTCTTTCTTCTTCCTATTTTCAACATTTGTGACACTTCTACTTTATAAGATAAATATTTGAAAAGGAAGATGTCTCCACACTACAGAAACACACTTTTATCACACTGGCTTTTAAAAGCAAAGTTCAGTTCTGAAAAGAGGGAGAAATCACATCATCAGAAAATGACTTTGGATAGTCCTGTACATGAATTATTCATGCTGTATTTTATAGTCCCCTTTATTCTCCAAGAAATATCAAATGATTCAGCAAGCCTATGATTTTCTGTGTTAATCAGATGTCTGACACTATACTCAGGCCTGACGATGGGCCAAGGAAAAAGAACTTTATGTGAGCTAACTGCAAAGCCTCTTGACGAATCCCACTCAGTTCCATGTTTTCATGTAATAAGATGCTCATAAATGCAACATAATTACATCAGTGAAACTGGAAAAGTCTAATGATTTACAGCCTGAACTCTAAGATAGCAAGGATATTTCCACCAGAGCTACCATATACAAAATGAACCACAGTTTTCAATTATTTTTGAAAAAAATAGGTATTATCTCCTTATTTTTTTTCTTTCAACTCTATTAATACAGCTATCAAATCCTCTGCTTTCTTTTTCCAGTATGTGTCACACACCACCGCTATCTATAGTCAAGTAAAAGGATATACGCATATGCCTTATAATGACAAATATTGAAATATAAAAGGATCAAGCTATCTTTATATCAATTCTGAAATAGAAGCACAACTTTCTGGTTTGTTTAATTATTGTCATCTAACCTGCTGAGGGTCCCGTTACAGTATGTTTTACCAAAACATCAATAACACAGGAAGGCAGAAACACACTTTGTATTTTTCCAGAACAACCCAAAAATCTGTAGGATAACCTATATTGTTATATACATCTGTACATGGTCTATAGAGCAAACACTGAATCAGGATCTTCCAAATCCCTAATTTTTGGCTGGTTCTTTCTCTCCCATTTTAGCTGTAACAAGAACCCTTATTACCCAGTATTAGGTGGAAATTCTTTAGTTCTGTTAGCAGTGCACTGTAGGTAACAGTAGGGCTTAACCACATAAGGAAAAACTATTATTCTTTACAGCAGAGGCATAAAATCAGGTATAAACAATAACTTTCTGCATGGATTTTTTCCCCCTGTACCACACAGGAAGATTTTTTTGAATGGCAAATCCAAAATGAAAGCAGCACCTCCACGTTAGAAGATGAAGTGAGTTCAAAGGTTCAACTCAGCTGGTCTAAACCTCACTGTGGCCACGGAAGGATGTTCTGCTGGAGCCCAGCTCCTGCCATTACTGTTTGCTCTCCTCACACCTGAGAAGCAGAACCCAGTCCCCAGTGGGATAACAGCATGATGTTCTATCAGATAACACACAGAATGTGTCTACATGGGAAGTTAGGCTAGTAAACCTGTAGCCATGATATTTTTCTGAAAAATCCTTTTGCCAGGATTTTTCTCCTGAGGAGCCTCAGGAAAGAAATGTAAACAATAACTCTCTGGTGCTGTGGAATGCAACAGGTGCATCTGTGATTGGTCCATGTTGTTGTTTCTAATTAATGGCCAATCACAGTCAGCTGGCTCGGACTCTCTGGGAGTCACCAGCTTGTGTTATCATTCCTGTTCTTTCTAGCCTTCTGATGGATCCTTTTCTCTCTATTCTTTTTAGTATGGTTTTAGTATATAATTTTAATATAATATATATTATAATAAATCAGCCTTCTGAAACATGGAGTCAAAATTCTCATCTCTTCACTTGTCCTGGCACCCTCGAACACAACCATACAAACCTTCACAACCAGCTTAAAATTCATGGTCTGGGTTTTATGAAAACCAAAATATGCCCTTGAGTAAGCAGGGTAGTTTGGTAGTTTTCCAATGCTGATGCTGAAATGAACACTTTCATGTGGTTTCACTTCTGAGATAGGTATGACAGGCAGATTTGGAAATCCCACTGAAAAATACATATACATCCCTGTCTTCTGTTTTAATCCATGTTACAATATTTATCATTTCCTATATCCTGTGTAAGATAAAATAGCAATATAAGAACCACATTATATTTTAAAATAGTAAATAACTAACAAGGAATGACAGGTTACTGCAGGAAAAAACATGGTCCGGTGTGATTGTCAGTTTGGGCTTCACTGTTGTTGCAATATTTGCTGCTTACTCAGAATAACTGTTGTGACCAGATAATTTTTTCATATTACAATTTTAAAAAATAGGCTATAAAACACAAGATTGAAAAAAACGTAAGCCACTTGGCATTATTTTTAATAACACAGGCTACAAAACTTCAAGACCTCAGGGCAGATTCAATTTGGTTTCTCCTTTATGGCCTTTATGTACCAGGAAAGTAAAAAGAACAGAAGCCAGCTAACACTGAATTTCTAACTAGCCCTGAAAACCTGACCAACCTATGAATTATTGGGGGCAACACACGACAGACATGCAGTGACTGAGCTAAGCAGGTTATAAACACACCCTCACATAAGGGAAGGAAGGGGAGGACAATGTGGCAAGAGCAAGCCTTGGTACAGTACACTCAATGGTTTTGCATCTGAGGCACTACTCCAGTAAGGAGAAGGCACTCCTAAGAATGAAGCCAACCCACACACATAATAAATATTTTATGTTCATTTTTAGCTACAACCTTTTTTTGTGTTCAGGTGCTGAGCTGCACACAGCTCCCACTCTCAGACCATTCTAAACTATAAATCCTCTACTGCAGGCAGAGCAAAGGGTATAAGGAGCTGAAACACAACAGAAGCAATCACTTCCTTGCTTAATTTGCACAGCTGGCAGAGCAGTTGTGCTGTGTTAGTTACAGATTGATGGTTGGCTGGAGGGCACCATGGTCCAGGATGAAGCTGAGTGATCAGCAGACAAGGATGCTGCAGGAAAAAAGTTTGCACCAGTGGCTGGTAAGCAGGCCTGACAGTGCTAATTGTCCTGCAGTAGCTCATTACAGATCGAGATGATGCAGATTGTCCATCCTTGAAACATGATCACGAGGAAAAAAATACAACTTAATAATTAAGTTAGTAGTGGCAATTATGAAGAATGACAAAAATTAGCAGAGTGAGTAACTTTACAAGAAAGAACATGAAATATACATATAACATACTTTACTCTCTTCAAACCACCACTTCAATACTAGCCACATTATATTAATTAATGATACTAGAGCTCAACCTTATGGCATTTCTTGGCAAATTGTATGAAACAGAAGTCTGAGCCTGAAGATGCTGGCTTCTATTTTTCCCCCAAATAGTGAGCTGTTAGCATTCTTTCTGCTGCTAACATATTGAATTCTGCTGCCATTCTCTCTTCTGTCGTCTCAGTGTTAAATCACAAAATACATTGTTGGTTGGCTGAGACGGGGTAGATGCAATAGTTCAAAAACAGAAAAGAAAAATATTAATTGAAACATGAAAAGATTCCCTTTTGCACCATCGGTGCCCCCCAACAAATGCTGTAACTAAAGGAGAGGTTGCTGGAAATATTTTCAGCAACTGAGGAGCAAAAAAGGATAGTTTGTGGAAAACACCTATAACAGGGTTAGGAAGGAATGTTTTTGTTACTGTTAAAGCTAATTGGAAACTGAAACCTGTCTTACCAAAAGGACATAGAGGTGAACTTTAGAGATCCTTGAGGGTCACTTCCAAAACAGGATTTTGTGATTCTATGATCTCTCTCCCAGACACCACAGAAGGAGCATGCATAACACTGTATTTTTGTCACCAAAATTATATTCTTGAAGTGTTTAATGAGGCACATTTTAGCTGTATGTCAAAAGCCACTGTCAGATGAGCAATGATACAGACCACCTTGGCCCAAATTCCATTATGACCCTGCTAGAAAAGCCTAATAAATAAACTACACCAGCAAAGCAAGACTGAACAACAAATGCTGAAGTGGTGCTTTCAACTTCATTGGCCTAAATAAAATGTTTGTGTGCTTGTCTTGTAAATTTTCTTCATAGATGGCAGCTATATTTTGTATTGAGTATTATTATCTGTTGGAATGAAGGTGGAGCCACCACGGCACCAAAGAAGGTTTCGAGCACCTGCTGCTCCTTATTGCTCTTCAGTACAACCTTCTATTCTCTTCATCTTGCAGCCACACAATTTCATAAAGTAACACACAAGAAAAACAGAATTCCATCCACAGGCACAAAACTCCATAAAGTAACACACAGTAATAACAGAATTACAGAATTCCATCCACAGGCACACAACTCCATGAAGTAACACACAAGATAAAATCTACATGCCCCCATCCTAAGAGCTGCAATTCCCAAGCACAATGCACACACTTTACCAGCAAACCAACACGTGGCACTCTGCCTCTAGCTCCTATTGCTGCTTTAACAACTTCTCTTGCTCCTTTCACAGCTTTTGTTGCCTTAGATGGTCTGGAGTTACTTCCCATGATGTTCCCAGCAGCTCACCTGTACCCCAGGTGCCAAATCCAGTCTGGTCCATCGGGCAGGGTCCCTTCACTGCTCTCAAGGCTGAGCTGGGCTCCAGCTCCAACTCATCCTATGGCAAAATCCCAAATCATGCTGGGGTCACCAATATATGGGAACAACAGTGGAGCCACCACTGACACCAGAGAAGGCTTTGAGCATCTGCTTACCACCTTTTCTACCCTGCTTGATGCAGTGCAGCTGTGTGCCCTCTGCTCCCTGTGGGATTGGGCAGCACCCCTGGGCACTCCATGGCTCCTCACCTTCAATAGCATTCACCTGTGCTGCACAGCTGGAGCCAATTAGGGATCAATGAGGGATCAGCCCCACTCCCAATCACCACCAACTGTGTGCCTACAACAATTATCTGTGTTAGTCTTCATTTTTTCTGAGCAGTGATTACAGAGTCAAGGCATTTCCTGCCTCCCACCCCATCCCACCAGCAAGGGGCTGGGGTTGCACAAGAAGCTGGGAGGGGACAGAGTCAGGACAGCTGGCCACACCTGAAGCACAGAATGTGAGAACTAGAAAAGCTGAAACCTGAGGCATCAACCTGAGGAATATTCCAGACCTTATTTGCCTCATGCTCAGCATAGAGGGCTGGGGAAAAAGGAGCAGAGGGGAGACATTCAGTGGTGGCATTTGTCTTCTCAAGTGACAGGTTATGGAGCTCTTCTTTACTGGGGATGGTTGAGCTCCTCTTGCCCATGGGAAATGCGTAATTAATTCCTTAGAGTTTCTTTTGCTTACATATGCAGCTTTTGCTTTACCTATTGAAGTGTCTCAACTTACAAGTTTTCTCATTTTTCCCAGTCTGCCTCTCTCTCCCACCCCACTGTTGCAGAGAGCAGCTGTGTTGGGCTTGGTTGCCACCCGAGGCTAAACCACAACAGTTTGTTTCCAAAAGTCTGCAAATTTGACACAATAGATTTATCACACTAAGCTGCTCAGAACCATGATGTATTGCTTTCACTAGGATTTGCCATACTGATCCTTACAAAGCAGAGAAATATTTGCTAGGAGAAATATCCCCACTTATAGAATATGCCAGGCAACGATTACATGAAAAAAAAAAAAAGGCAGCTTCTCTGTTTTGTAGAACTTTGGCAAAACTGTACAGTGATACTGCAATCAATGCTGGGAATTTTGAGTGACAAAGCTAAAGAAAGATGCAGTGAACTCAGAGCAGAGTGAGGAGCTGGCAGAGAAAAGGGAAAAAAAAATTAAAACTCAATGGGTTGTTTGGTGAACAGTGGAGGGAGTTCTAAAAACATGGGTTATGTGCTAAGCTGCTTCTGATGTTTGAGTGGTATAGCTAACAAGCAGGACGATTTAACATTGACAATTACATAATTCAAAGTAATTTAATGAACTTTATGAATCCCAAGAGAGGCAAGAGATTAGAGAAGAAAAAAAATCTACTAAGCAAAACCTTGAGGGCTATCTCACTCTAATGCAAAAACCTATTTCTAGGTAATGCACAAGGCTAGAATGCAGCAGATCTGAAGCCACTTATCAGATCTGTTATATGTGTTATCAGCGAGGCAAGGAGAAACTCACTCCTCTTTGCTTCAGTTGTGCTTGGCTAAAATGGGGATATTGGGGGATATATGGCCACTTTCTCAATCTTTGTTTTATCTATTCAGACTGCAAACCCTTCAGGGGAAAAATTACTTCATTCAGTGTGTTCACAGAATACCTTGCACAGTGAGATTCTGATTTCAGTTGATCTCTCCAACTGCTGCCATAATACAAATGATAAATGATAACATATTAAGACCACCAAAGAACAGCCCTCCAGTTTAATAAATGCAAATCCTCACTGGAGATAGTTAAATCTGCTCTGGACTTAGAAATAGAAAATATATTTCAGGGAATAATCCTGAACCAGTAGGGGCACAGCTGACCTATTTTTATCTCTAGCTCCATGAATCACGGAAGTTAAAATGGACGTATTACAGTATCAAATTTCTATTTTGAATGATATAATAGAAGTGGAAATCTTTTGAAGCTCCTTTTCTTTCAGGCACAGCACTCTACATATTAAGCCCAATGTAAGGTGCTTATCTTAGAGATATGGAATAAAAGCTGTTGACCTTTTAAACATAAAGTCTTGGTGAGCTTTGGTATGGCTTGATCTAATTATATTATAATGGACAGAAGGTAATCTCTTATGTACTCTGTCTAGACACATCATCTCTTATCAGAAACCTCAGGGAGAGAACGGAACCCACAGCAGAGCAGTGATGTAGCAATCTTTGTTGAGAGACCAGGATGCCATGGCTTCACAACAGACAGCAAGAGATTGCATGACATTGCTAAGCAACGCTACGAGCTGGTGAGGTTTTCCCTGGCTTCATATGGTGTGGTAGTTAAGGAAGTGAGAGCAAGGAAAGAAAGACAAAAAACAACCAAATGAACTGAGGTGCGTAAGAGAGAAAGCACATGAACAAATGGAGAAGCAGGAGAAAGAAGAGGGAATTAACAAAGTAATTCTAGGATGTCAAAACTGCCAGTCCAGGAAAGCAAAAACGTTATAGTTTTGTAATTTAAAAGTAAGAAAAATCAATATGTTTATGTGTGGATTTCTCCAGCTAAACTTTCATCATCCTATATTCCTTTAAAATTTGTAATCACATATGGATTGGAAAGTGCCTGCTGAAGTAAACTGTGCTTTAAAGGAAATCACCATTTGTTAAAGCTCTTCTCTTGCAGTCAGGCTAGAGAATGTTTGAAAACCATACAAGTGGGTTCAAATGTGACTGACAGAATGTTTAAGCATTTCAAAGGATAGGACAATCTGATAAATGGTAAAAACATTCTCTTTGACAGCTTGACAAGTTATTTGCACTGTAGAAAGCAGAGATGTTTATTTGTCTCCATCTTTTCTCTCTATAACATTAGTTCTCAGACGATAAATAGATTTGTCCCCATGAGTAGATGCTCCTGTTTTCTTCTTTTTTAACAGAGGTACTCACTACTGCTCATTTAATCTCCACACAGCCACTGTTGTTAAAAGCCTTCCCACCAAAAGAGCCTCAGCAGATTACATTTGAAAGTACAGCTTGGGTTTTTTCTGAATACCACTAAACCCAGGCTCATGTGCCAGCAAACCTAGTCCAGAACAAAGGTATCACACCAGCCTGCTTCCAATCTCATTACAAAGGGCATAAGCTACACTTTCTAAATAAAGCCTTCAAATTCCCTCCTTCCACTGAGATTGTTCCTCAGGTCTCTCTAAGGCCTCTGGCTCTTGTGCAGGTTTTGTCTTCTGTCAGAGAAATGCCATTTGGTGCAAGATCAATGCCCAACCCATCTCTCATTCAGCAGGGAGGGGATGTTAAATATTCCTCACCTTGTCTGCACGCTGTAATTCCTGCCAGGGAACACCTCCTGACCTTGTTTTTTCCTGGAGTGCTTCCCAGACAAGCTAAAGCTATCACACAAGATTGCTGTCTCTTAACTCCTCCAGGAGAGATCCTGTGCAACCCTTGATCACACGATGCAAAGGGTGATGCCCAGTATTTCTCATTGCAACCTAAAACAGTTAAAAGGGGCACCCAAAATAAACCACTTAATACGTCATTCCAGCAGCCATTAGGTGTGCATAACCACGGCAGCAGTCAGAACAGAATCTTACCTTACCATTAGTCCCCATTTGACAAAGATTTTTTTCTAAAAATAAACAGTGAGAAATTAGAATCACAGATAAGAAAACAGTGTAACCAACTGACATAGGAGCCTATATCTTTGTATGTCATTTGGAATCAAGTAAGTCTGCTGTTTTGGAAACTTACAGCAGGAACCATATGAAATTAACACCCTTGAAAAAGAGCATTAATCACAGACTGAAGAAGGCACAATTTCAGTGCCTTTAAACTGTTTCCTATCTGATTGATTCATCAGCAAGTAATCTTGATAAAAACCCAAACCCACTACACTGCACAAGGAGCAGTTATAAGCAGACTCTTGGGCTGCACACCAGTAAAATTGTACTACTGATGAAGCTGTCGCTTCTTGGATTATTTTGGTTTTTTGTCAGAAGACTCTTTTTCTACACTGTTTTCTAAGAATTTTCACTCTTTGAGTGCCTGTAATGAGCATCTTTACTTTGCAATGTCTGTCATCCCAGAAGCTGTAAAATTATTCTTTACCCCTTATTGAGAACATGCTTCTTATTTCTGATAGCTAAAAAATATCTTTTATTAGACTAAGAGCTCTCTGCTTGCATATCTGGCTTTATTATTCAGCATTTTAAACATGATGTATTTAGAGAATCTTTTACTTTCCTGTTAGAATGACCCTAGTCCTATCTTTTTTTAATTGTGCCATGCTTTGCCATGCTTCTAAATGTCTCAATAATCCTGTTACATCACAGATTTATCCTTTAATGAAGTCCAGGAACTACCCAAGAAACTTGAAATATTTTAACTGCTTTATTCAGGGTCCTCTTGGTTCAGTTGGGGAAAGAAGAAGGTTTTTGGAGCACAAGAGGGAGCTCATAATTTTCTGTTATGTGCACAGCAATGTGCAGAGGCAGAGTGGAGAACTCACTGTAAATCTACCTGGTATAGAAATGAGAAAAATCAGATCTATTTTAATAAGCAGGTTGGATACAGATGCAACTTTGAATTAAAATCAATCTTTAGCTAAAGACTTTTTCAATGAAACCAGGATTGTCCCAGATTTTGTTCAAGAACAGATCAAGCCACACTTTTAACTGTGTTTTTGATAATAAAAACATGTAACATGTATGCTGATCCTCTCCTGTGAATAACTTCATGGTTTCAGTGGAACCATTTATGGGATGGCAGCTGCCTGCCATGAAGAATGATGGCTGCAAAATCCACCCTCCCTCTCAACACAACAGTAATATGCAGAAGCTAATGCTCCTAAATAAACCTGGCATTCCCCATCAAGCCCCTCCATGTACAGACTGCAGCAGCAGCATGAGAGTTCTGTCAATTTTGGAATGCTCTTGAATGCTCATTTATAACCCAAAAGTGAGAAGACCAATGGGAAGGAGGATAATGAGCTTGGGCTGAAGGCTTTGGTCACTGTGCCTGCACCCAAAAAAGCCCAGAGAGCTGTGCAAGCGGCTGGAGACACAGCAAGCCAGTTCCATGATCAAAACCTCTCCTCCTCCTCCCCCACAGCTGAATGCTTCCTGAAAACCCTTTTCTAATCTTTAATCCTCTTGAATCCCAAATGTCTGTAACTGGGAGACTTTTACCACTTCCATGTTCTCCAAATTTCACACCTAAAAATCTTTCAGATCTGTTCTGGCACTAAGTCAACCCCTTTTGCTTTCTATTTTCATCTCATTCCTCACAGGTCTGCACACCTTCCCAAGCAATCCTGCTCCCCTTAAATTGTTTTTACCTCTTTGAAGGAGCCAGGTCTTCCTCATTTATCCACAGACAGCCACACACAAATAGACCCCTGTGCCTGAAGGGCCCTGGAGGTGGCATGACACCAGAGGAAGATCAGAACTGTCAAACATCCAGAAACTGTTTCAACCTCAAAATTAAGTAGGGGGAGTTTGGAATTTTTTTTTTTTTTTTTGTGAAATAATTTCATGTATGGTTTGAGAAGAAAGTTTGAAATTTTTTTCCATAGTCTCTAGCATGGTTTAGGCTTTCCTGGCAATATTTCACCACGCAATATAATCAACTAATCATATATGTCCAGAAGAAAGAGCACAGGTGCCTCCTCTAGATTAGTGTATTTTGGATATTTGCCTGTAAGTGCTCCTTTTCATGAGCCTTTGGTATAGTTTTCAATGAGGATTACTTATAAGGAACAAAAAATCTGATAGGTATTGTTTTCTGTGCAGATCTGTTTCAATGTTATTTAAACATTGGTATGTTGGTGTATGCTCTGCTTTTAAAAACAGAAAAATAACAAGACTGTGGTCTGCTGTGCTGACTGGCTCAGCCACAAGTTGTTCCAACATCTCACTAAAACATAACAAACTTGTAATACCCCAAACATGTATGTAGGACATTAGCAGTTTAAACTAAGTGACACTTATTAATTTTAAAAGGTCACTTCTTTCTGTATCTAGCACTTGGCAAGTCCACCCAAAATGCATTTTATCCCAAACAACTTCCCGGAAGAAAAAGTGGACCACCTCCAAATTTACCCTATTATCATTAATAGATTTAAAGATAATAAAAACTGCAGGCTTGCAGAGCCACCCAGTTGGCCCTGAATGCATCCAATCTATGTGTGGAATGTTTTGCTAATTTGCAAATCTACTCATATTATTCAGTTTTATTGTAATATAAATTCCATTTAACTCCTCGTCACAATTATGATCATAATCATAATTCTCAGTGTTGTGTGATAATTTATATTTCTATTCTGTTCACACGTCCTCAGTAAACTGCATAAAATCAGATTTTCCTTTAATACAATGTAAAACACCATTTGTGGCTTAATAAAAGCCATGCACACACTTGAAGAAAAAGTAAAAGAGTAAAACAGCATAAAATTTTCTAATCTCTCATCTCCAGTCAAAAAAGCAGTTGAGAAAAAAGAAAACAGAAGAATTTTATTAAGGGCTATGCTATACATATTCATGTAATAAATGTCTGTCTGACCTTTTTGCAGTACCCAAAATTGCCAGTTGCTGGAAGGCTTTGTGACACCCAAAACATGTATGCAGATCATAAGCAGTTTAAACTAAGTGACATTTATTAATTTTAAAAGGTTGTAACATAAATGCTGGTTATATTGGTAATATCAATGAAATAATGACTTTTCTATTACATTTATATGTAATTTATATTTATATATAAATATAACATACACTATATATTATATATATTATGTATTATATATATTATATATAATATAAATATATATGAGATGATATATATATACACACATATATATATATTTTACAACAAAAACTGCCCACCAAGCTGACAAACACTGGGCACCTTCCCACGGCTGACATCTGAGCCCAGTTTGTGCCCAGTAAGAACAACCTAAAAAACTGGGAATATTTGACTTGTGCCAATCTGCACCATTATTTCCAGTGAGAAAGTCACTTTACCATGGCAGAGCAAAGAACCAGGTGACCATTAGTCCTGAGAAGGGGTGTTTTGGTAGTAATAGATCACTTGAGAACAGAGCTTTCTTCTCCATATTTAAGGCAGTTCAGCCACTTGACCATGTCTGACACTAACTTTTCCCCACTGGAGAGGAAGTGCCACCTCTGGTTTTGCACTGTCCCGAGGCTTGGAGCCCAGTCTAAACCTGGCAAATGCTGGCAAGGCTTGGTTTTGCTGTTATTGAGCTCTTACTGACACCAGCAAACCACAACATCAGCTGGCAAAAGCAAAAGCAGGCTTTCCTTTCCCCCAGGGAAGGCAAAAACACTACAGCAATCTGTACCAGAGCCTGAACTCTGCAACCTGTGTAGGGGACACAATGTGATATTCAAAATGCTTTTGTGTCAGCTCACCAGATCTTCTCCTAGAGCAGCTAAGAAACAGCTCAGCTCATGCTCTGAGGCTGACATGGTATTCTGATATTCCTCATTTCCTATTGGACACAGCTTTAACCATCACCACCACCTGTGCCCTCTCCATTGTCAGTGCAAATCTGAGCTGTGTGCTGGCTCCCCAGTCATCAGCACACCTACAATTAAATGGGATGCTGGGATCTTGTGCTGAGTTTTGCTGACTGCTGACTCAGAACTAGGAATTCATGTCATGGGTGTTGCAAAAATGCAAATTTTCTATCCGTGATCCTAAACACCCCACAAAGCACGAGTAAAAATCTTTAAGGTATTAATATTTCACCTTGTGAACTTAACCATTTTTACCTCTACAAACATCATATTTACTCTAAAATGTTCCCCAAATCTAGCACAATGCCCAAAGATATAATGCAAATAATAATACAAATAACAGTAATGGAAACTGACAGGCAGATCAGCACTGCAAAGCACAGGCTCCTGAAGGTTTTGCATGGCAATGTGCTACCTGGTGTTTCTTAAGGCCAAAATTGCCAACAGCTGTCAATTGTATTTAAGACAGAAAGAATAAATCAGCTGCAAAAATCCCAGTACAGAAGCTTTTACCTCCTGCCCTCCAGAGACATGCCATTCTGTACCACGTGCAGTGCAGAGCCTCCTCTCACAGATCTCTTCAGAAAGCAGGAAGATTGGACTCTTACTCTTGGGTCTCCCCTGCCACCTGCAGGGATGGGCAAAACTAAACAAAGCAAAAAAGAATTTGTACTTTCACTTGTGGCATAATGAACAAAGTGTAAGGAATCACCACTTTCTGAAACATGCACTTCCTTTTTCCATTTAAGTGAATAATTTACAATTACTGGTTCTGTTTAGTGGCTAGACACCACTATCAATGCCTGTGTTTAAATCACAGTACCAAGCTTAAAGCTGATTGTAAGAATTAGTTTTTTAAATTTTTAGCAAAGTGGTTGAAATATATAAGGCGCAACTACATTAAACATACAAACACAAAATCAAACCAACACAAGTCTGTCTTGAGACCAGTTTAGAAGTCTGAAAACTTGAAAGCCTCCTTTTGGTGATAGTTTATTCACAAATCCAGAACCGCGTTCAGCCAGTTCTTGATACACATTCTTAAATGACATAAAAACAATGAATGCCCAAGCACTGAGTTACAGATAAATTAAGGGCAGCTCTTTTCAGCAGAAAGCAAGAGTATTTTCTAGTCAATTCCAATGGAAAATAATTCAGACATGACTATTTTTGCAAACAAGGGATGGAATCATCAAAGTAGTGACAACAAACCTAATGCAGCACTCCAAGAGGTCAGACACGAGGAGCTGGCCCCACACCGAGAGAAAGGGAAGAGAACAGCCACAATTGTTTCCTCAGTTAAGCAAGTACAGGCATTTTCCAGCTATTATTTATTGAATAGAATGACCCTGTTCCCATAATAAAACTAGTTATCTGTCTGGGAAACACAAGTCAGCCTGCACTTTCTGTGAGAACACCCAAAATGTGTGGGTGCCAGCTCTCGTCCTCTCCGTGGCACACGTCTCTGCACAGCCTTCTTCTCTCCCAGGGCTGAGGCACAAAAACTCCACATCAGTTCATTTCTGGCTCAGTGGTTCTAGCCTGAACTTGGGGGAAGTTTGAGGCTCTTTGCTTTGTCTGGCTGGGGGAGCTTACCCTCTCTAAAGAAAAAACTGCTGTCAAATAATAACCAGTCTAAAATTTCACAAAAGCAGTTGGGTCAAAGAAAAAAAATTTCATTTCATGTCAATTATTCTCATCTCCTTCAGCTAACTCCAAGATCTTATAAGACACTCCAGACTCAAATATTTGGCACAGAAGGACAAAGAATGAATTAGATTTGACCTACCAACACTTTCCAGACTCACTCCTGTCCCTACTTTTGAATCATTGTTCTCTCATATTACAGTATTTCCATTTAGTTTCCACAAAAACTGCTGCACTAACTGCACCTGGAAGCTGGTCAGCAAGGAATTTATAAAGCCACAGAAAAGGATCCCAGTGCCAACATCTGTGATAGCTTTTAAAAGGGCAGGTTGCTATGCTAGGCAGAAAAGCAGGTAAGTCTTAGAGGAGTACTTGACAAATATGAACCCTGGTGAATTGGACTATGGATATGTACATTTTAAGGTGCTGTTGGTTGTTTTACTGGATATTTGCATTTATAATATGCATTCTTTGTTATACATAACAGTTCGCACCTAACCCAACTAAATAATTAGCAATGATACAACCAGGAAATAAAAATATAAATTTGCAGTGACTGCTGGCATGTGACCAAGCAGTGTAAAAGAAGGAGGCTTGCTAGGCTGGCACAGCAGAAACAGCAGCTCTGGCTTCTCTGCACAGCCAGCAAATGTGCTCTGGAGTTTTGTGTTCTCAGTATGGGACAGGCTCTGCCTTTGCATCCCCCCACTCTGCCATCTCCCTCTTAACTCCCTGCCACGTCAGCCAAATTGTCTGATGCTGCATTTACACTAATGAGGAGAACAGCAGCACTTCATGGCTCAGGCTAGTAGGGAAAGGAGTTGGTTTGGTCAGGAATACTGTTCAGCAAACTGGGAAGCAAATCATCCTCACCCTGAAATAAATAAAATACAGCCTTCCCCTAACACATGTTCAATTCAGAGCAACTTAGATGTCTTTACCTTAAAATCTACTTTGTTAGTAATCACTATGCTTTGTTAGTAATCACTATGCTTATTTTTAAAAATCAGGTCTCTTTTTTCCCCCAGTTTAGCAAACCCCAGCTGAACTTCAAATTTCAGATGTTGTCTGTCCTTTAAAACAGCTGCTAAGGCATTGCACATGGCTGACATCAACCTGCCTGGTCTGTCATGCCTGAGTCTTTGTCAGATCCATACTAATAAACACTACGTTGATTTTTCCTTATCATCAGGTGTTGTATTTGGACCTACTACAGACCACTGAAAGGCTGACAAAAAACCTCTTAATTTTTTTTTTCCATTTCCCTCTGTACACTACAGCGCTCAAAACTGGGATTGCAAAGATGTCTGCTCAGTGAATTGAATCCTATGATAACCTGAAGGATTATTTGTAAAGCTTCATTTCATCCCCTTCTGATAGTGATAACATGCTTCTTAAACTGGGTAAATTTTCACTCCATAAAAATAGCACCCATATTGATTTGCTGCCTCTCACTCATTTCAAATCTTGTTTTCAAGCTCATGGCATGGGCATGTAATTTTTCATTAGCCCACATTAAAAATAATCCCCCATCAGTAAAACACATGGATGCTGTTCTGTCAGCAGTTCCTTCTCCTTATTTCAATTTCTTCCCAGATGGACAATGAAGCAGTTCCTACCACACATCACCTGGACTTGGCCTTCTCCATCTTTTGGACGTGTTCCCAGGCTTACAGGTGTTCAGAATTTTACAGGCAGGAAAACACAATGTAATCAACGTGCCAGGGTCAAAAATCCATATTGAGAATTGGAATTAAGATTGTGGCATGTGTGTTGCTCCCACCACCTGCAGTTTTATCCCTGCCTCTTAATTGTGGTCACTCCAGTCACTACTCCCCATCCACACTCAGCTTACAACTCGTCAGCACCTCAGTTTCAAAAGGTTATGACTTCAAGGGAAAAAGAATGCTACTACCTCAGTTCTTTCAGATTTGTACTGCTTAAGTCAACTAAAAAACTGTGTTTCTCTGGCACAGAAAAGTATTAATTTCAGGAAAGAGTGCAGATCATACAAACAGCTCTCAAACTAGCACAAATTCATGATTAACAAAGCCTCCCCCTATCCAGACTTCCTCACAGTAATCTCCAGAGCCAGGCCCAGAAACAACTTTCACATGCAAATGTTCTCCAACAGGAAGTCCAAAAAAGAAAAGAATTAATATATCCATTAGCAGAACAGACCTTTAGATCACCCATCTAAATACCAAGGAGAAAGGCCTAACACTGTTTTCAGCTCCTCCTCAAAGTAAACTATTTCTTTTGGTCACTTTTAAGTTTTAGAAATATTTTTTATACAATCAGAAAATTGGTTTTGAAGCACAGTGTGTTTCAGCAGGCATTTTTCCAAGTTCAAAAGGTGTCTGCACTTCAGTAGTCTGTTATGTATGTAATAAATAGGTGTGATTTGTACTGATAAAATTGAAACAGTAATCAATATTGATACAGGTATTAATATTTGGAAATAATAAAACAGTTAAAGGTGTAATGCCTCCCTTTCTCCTGCAGATGTTCAGAACAGGAAGAAGCAAGAGATAACTATTACTAAATTTCGTTGGAATAAGAGGAAAATTTGGTTGGACATCCAGGAAAATGTTAATTATATGAGATTTATTGCTTTGATGCTAGAACATAATATTGGCTTGTATGGTATTAGCTTTGGCTTACATTATACCAGCTTGGTGCACATGTGTAATCTAAAAGGTGAATCAAAGGACATCGAGGAAGAGGAGAGGCCTTCATCAGGGATGACCCCCAAAGAATGGTGTGACCACCTAAAAATGGTGGAGCATGTGTGGTAAAGGTGATGATGAGGGTGGAGATACAAGTGTGATGAATCGAAAATAGGAGGAGATGGTAATGATGTAAAAGAGGGAATTTTGGCTTAACAAGCTTGTACATGAGGTGACAGGGGTCAAGCCCTGCCCTCCGTACCCCGCATGGTTATTTTTGCTTATGCGCTATTATAAGAACCAAATTATTCCTTATTTTAACCAAATTATATTGTCAATATTTTGAGTGTATTCAATTTTATATACTTTTAAGCTACTTCATTAAAATTTCTGCTACATTTAATTTCGTTTAAGTTTTTTTTATGATGGGATAATTAAGCAAATAAAACATGTAGATGCATCAAAAGTTTGCATTTAATTGCTGCTGCTTCAGTCTGTCAGTAACTCAGCACAGCAAGCATTGTCTCCAGCCAATTAATCCACCACTTACCATCACATTTTCTATAATATCCTGCAGTAGTACTTAGACACTGGTCCAGCTCCCTCATAATTTTAAGATTTGCTCTTTCAGATACCTGTGAGGAGAGAGATTTCTTTACCAGTAAAGCATACCCATTCTGAAGAACTATGATGCACAGTCCCGTGGGGATTTTTTGCCAAGAGTTCAGTTCTTTTTTCTTTTAATTCAAATGGTTCTTACCACTAGGCATGCAGTGTTGCACCCAAAGGAGTACAAACAGAAGCCAGATAAGACTTTTTGATAAGCACTGAATGTTTAGTTGGGCCCTTGGTCCTGTCTTACTCTGCTGTGTAACCCTAGATGCAGAGCTTGAGTAACTGCTGTCTAAAGCAGAACAATACATCCCTGTCTCAGCACACCCTGCTCACTTCAGAGAGGGAACTCTTCTGTGCAAAGTCCTCTCCTCACTGAGTTCATCTTGAACTCCCCCTCTCAAAGCAAGCATGTCAACAGCACTCACAGCATATTGCATTACACAGCAGCCCAGGGAGACCCAGACCTCCATCACCAATGCATATATGGCTTTAACGAGCTTTTCTCAGGTCAGTAACATTGTCCTCCTGTTATGGGAGGAAAACCAAGCTGAAGAAAGGAAATATCATCTCCTTTGTAAGGCCACTCAATGTGTCACTGGCAGACTGGGGCAGACACTCGGGCAGCTCTCACTGCTGTGGTGCAGGCAGTACTGACCACGATGCCATGGAGAACAGCCTTCACCCTGCTCACCAAACTGAAAACTCCGTGCTCCCCCAACACTAGAGTCTAGCAAGGAGCAGCTTACATCACAGGATAGGAGTGACTAACAATGAAAATACTGAAATGACAAAAATAGGCTTTGCAGCAATAAAGAAAGTCCAGCTATACTTGAACATTCGTGCATTCTACTTGAGACATTTCTGAAAATAATCATACTGTTGCCACTGATTTTCTTGACTCATGGGGTGCCAAGAGAGAAATACAGATAACTGAAGCTTCAGCTGGGATGGTGCCTTTAACTATTGATTGGGTATGACTTAACTGTTGAGTAGGATTTAACTATAGAGTATGACTTCACTACTGAGTATGATTTGACTGTTGAGTATGACTTAACTATTGACTGGGTATGATTTAACTACTGAGCATGATTTAACTACTGAGTATGATTTAACTACTAAGTATGATTTGACTATTGAGTATGATTTGACTACTGAGTATGATTTGACTATTGATGGATATTTGTTACTTCTCAAAGCTCATGGTCAGTATTACCCAGGACAGGATTTATCCTGCAGACAAAGTTCAGGAATGCCACTAGTTCATCAGGATCCCTTCATAGCCACAACAGTCCATCTCAAAATGCTTAAAAATAAGGCCTTTACAGTCACAATATTTTTTTTTGTTTGGGGGTAGTCCTTTTAGAGATGAGAATATTCATGATTTCCTAATTCCACCTTCAAATGCTTTGCAGAAACATTTGACTGTAACTTTGTGTGGGAGTAAATGGAAGAGTTACTTAAATAGCAGTACCAAACTGAACAGCTCAGCAACCTGGGAACATTCTTTAATCTTGATCCAACAGTCAACTCATGGCCCAGATAACAGCACCAGGGGTATATTTTGTATTCATTTAGGGTTTTACACCAGTACTGGAACAAAGCCACTCGCAGCACTCTAGCATCAGCACATTCTTTTTCCTCTCAGTCTCAATGTTCACCTCTCCCAACTCCCTGAAATTCCAGACACAAAGGCAGAACTTTCATTGGATGTCAAGGGTGAGGCACCAAAAATCTCCATCTGGTCCAGTGTGATAGCCAAAGTGATGCTGTGGCTGTAAATAGAAATGTTCAAAGAGCTGATCCACAGAACATAACATGCTGAGAAGGAAAGCAAGGAAAAAACAATAGGGGAAAAAAAAGAAAAAAAAAAAAAAACCAAAAAAAAACCCGAAACAAAACAAAAAAAAGAAAAAAGCCCCCAAAACCCACCTCCACAAAAAAGTCCCAAACCAAACCAAACGGCGCTCACTATCTTAGTCTGCAAACAGCAAGGACAGCTTTCCTTGCCAGTCAAGCCTGGCACTCCGTTGTGGCTGCTCAGGAGCTGGCATTTCACAGCAGGACCCCAGGCACACAACCGCTGGGCACGTGGTAAATGATCAGCAGGGATTGGTTTATCCCAGCCATGGGGCACCAAGGGGCACCTGGAGCACAGCACCATGAAGTGCACTCAGCAGAACACTGACAGGCTGCTTTTCTCATGAGAAAATGGTGAAAATGCCAGGTGAAATGCCTTAAAAATATTCCAAATGGTTTCACTTTTCTTGCATTCATAAGGCAGCACATTTCTGCACTATTCTATTACATAACAGAGTCTTTTAATAGCATCCTTTTGTCCAGCCTCAGGAGAAAGGAAACACATTCCTTTATAGGGCAATGGAATGGCAGTGATTAGCTCACAGCAGAACCAAAAGTTGATGATCAGTTGGTAAAATGGACGTGGATTTACACTGCATATATACAAGAATACAGTAAATTAAAGAAAAGGCTTCTTTTGTTGCAAATGCACTACCCTAGCCCTATTTAATGAATTAGTAATTCTAAATTCTCAGCTAAACTGCAGTGCTATATTTTACTGCTTCAGGCCAGATAATTAATATTTCAGAGTATGCACGAGACATGATGTAACATTACAAGACAAACATCTCAAATATTAAGTAAGAAATATACATTTATTTTTATACTACCTGTTTCCATTCCTTCATGTGTTTTTCTACATGTTATGGGAAGAGTATTAGACCTATATTCAAGCTTTTCTTACAAAAAATATATTCATTTATGGGATCTAATTCTTTCAATGGCAACAAACTTTCATGTGACAAATGAGGGACGTGTGACCTTAATACAGGTGGATAGGCACAGAAAATTATAATGCTGTTGAGACAGAGAGGATGGTCTAAATCTGGCTAGCCCCTAATCAAGCATTGCCATTAAATTCTGTAAAACAGTGGCTTGGTTAAAGAGAGAAATAGAAGTTCCTTCTCTCATATTCATTGCTCATAGAACAGTAACTTAAAAGTATGACACACAAAACCAGAAAGCATTCCCCAGTTTATATAAATATAAAGAAACTTGACATCCCATATATTTTTGTGCACTGCCATTTTAGTCAGCATTAAAACTCAGCTCTCCCATAAAACCACTCCACACCAGTGGAAGTCACATGAGATTTTCAGGTGAAGCTGCATCTCTGTGCACACCCACCACCATCTCCTTGGCCAAACTGCTAATAGGGAAAATTGGGCTATTCCAGCTCTTTCCAAAGCCCACTCCTCTTCTTTGCTCACTTTCATTTATCCAGGGCCTGCCTGGCTATGCAGACAGGAGAAGGCAAGTGCAAATCCCAGGCACTGCCAACCCCACCTCAAGCACAAGGGAACTCCTTCAAAAGAGCAGTACCTACAAACTGAAATAAATATTAGTGTATTTCAGCCACAAACTGAAATAAACCTGTGGGAAACTGCTAAATCATTACTCTGAGGAGACAGATGTATAAAATATTGATATAAAGAGTCAATAAATAGGTGAGTGCTAAACTGCTAAATATTTAGAGAAACTCACCTGGGAAAGAGAAGGCTCCATGGAGACCTTTAGCACCTCTCAGTACCAAAGGGGATCTACAGGAAAACTGGAGAGGGACTTGTGACAAGGGCATGTGATGGCAGGACAAGGGGTGAAGCTTTGAACTGCCAGAGGGTAGGTTTGTATCAAACAGCAGGAATAAATCCTTTCCTGTGGGGCTGAGGAGGCACTCTGGGCACGGGCTGCCCGGGAAAGATGTGGAGGCCTCATACTTGAAAATGTTCAAGATCAGGTTGGATGAGGCTGCAGGTGGATCCCTGCATCCCTCTCTGGATCCCTGCATTCCCTGTGGATCCCCAGGGGCTGCAGGGGCTCAGCTGCCTCACCACGATCCCACCTCTGTGCCCCAACACCAAAACCAGGCCATGCAAAACCAACACGACCAGTGAAGAGCATATTTACCTGCAGGACCATGTAGCTGTTGAAAAAAAATATTATTTTAACCATTTTCTTTTTTTCAAGGGCTAAATCTGGAACTGAAAGCATGTGTCCTTGTTCTTTGCAGTGGACTGGAAACCAAACAAGCCCTGACCAACAGCCCTAGTTCAGATGGTAACAGTGCCCTGGTACCAGCCCAGGCCCTAGATATTGAACTGTCTTACAAGAAACTGAGAGAGATTCAACTTCATTTCACAGCACCTTGGTTCAGTAAAGATGAAATTTCCAAAAGCCTGGCTTGGTCTAACTCAAATCTCACACTGGACAGCATCAGATATTAGGGATTGTAAAGTTGTGCCACAAAGCTGTTGCAAAATACTCGTTAAATTTCCCCAAACATACAATTTTACTTCAAAAGCATTCATTTCTCCTAATGCATGAGGGGGAAAATAACTGACAATCATTCTCTTTACACACTTATAACCATTCTCTTTAAATAAGCAACCAAACTCTGAAAGGAAATCACCGTTTTCCTCCTGCCTTTTCTGTGTAATCCCAGGCACAGCTATCAACACATTTCATCACAGAAGATAAAGAGGATAAAAATACAGAGAAATTCAAATGAAGAGTTTTCAAATTTTCTGTTTTAGAATTTTGCTCCCCTCGTGCCTGTAAGAAAGTGCAAATAAAAGCTATGTAAAAGAAAGGAGCTGTTCAGCATCCTCCCCCACAATATGGGAAAATGATATGTTTCTTCTGAGAGGGGTGTTTTAGCACAGCAGGATGTTCTTGTGTTGTGACAAGATAATGTGTGTGGAAAGCACTCCTGTAATTTAGCTGTCACACAGGCACAGCTACTCGGTGCATGTGTGTCGAGGGAGAATTAGCTTTGATCTGAAAAAGGAATCAGATGGTTCCCATTCCTAACACTGAATCAATCCTGGTGGATAAGAAATTAATCTGGCCATCTCACACACAGCCCCTGTCAGAGGGTTTAATGATGCTGGGACTGCATGGAGCAGTTTGCATGGGGAAAACTAATGTCAATACAGATAAAGAACACTTTTTAAGGGTTTTTATCTGAGTGCTTCCACTTTGGAGCATCCTAGATATTTAAGGGCCATCAGAGTAACAATCTACCCAGTAAATTTTGCTGTAAAGGAAAAAACTGGAGTACTTAATCTTGAATAGACACTAAAGCTGGGAACTGAGAAACACATTTTCTGCAGCTTTTGTGACTTCAATATTAGAGATACAGATGTGAAAACAGAATTCTTTTCACAATTATGCCTGCCAGCATTACACAGACCGACTCCAACTTGCTGTAGTTTAAACTGTTAAACAGCACAGCTGGTACTAGATTTTTTTCACTAAAATAACTCTCCCAAAAACTATTCAACTTCAGCCTCTGTGTTTTTCAGCACATGCTTCTTCAGACAAACAGAAAGCAAAAGTAATTCTAATTTCCAGGAGTCAGACCACAAGACAGGAAAAAAAAATTCGTGCACACTGTGACTCTAGAGTGAAAATCTTCATCTATTTTGAGGAGCCAGTATGCTTGGTTTGAGGGACAGAGATCCTCATTCACCTCCTGCATGTGCTCACTTGAATGCACAAAGCATTTCCAAGAAATTCCAGAGTTCTTCCTGGACTGAGAAAGCTTCAGTCTCTCAAGTTTGGCTGCTGCTACAATTTACCTGTGACTTTTCCTTTGGCACGTGGGGAAAAAAGGCTAAACACCAGATCAGAAAAAAAAAAAAAAAACCAACCCAAAAACAAAACCAAAAAACAAAACCAAAAAAACCAAAAAAACCAAAAAAACCCCCCAAAAAAAACCACAAAAAAAACCCTACTTAAATAAGGCCTGACTCTGCAGCATTCCTTTCTGCCATACACATCCCCGCTCCCCAAAGTCTCACCTCCAGGCACAGAGAAGTCCTGAATTTAGAACCAGTGGCAGAGACTGCCCACAGCCATTTAAGGCAGCAGTAGGAGCCAGCACAACAATTGGAAATTGAACCCATGCTTGTTACTAAACAAGTACAGGTTTGGCTCTTCCAGTTTCTGACTGGTTTCTGTTTCCTAAAGACTGTCCTGATGGAGTGAAAACATCTACCCTGATGCCATCTATCCTCCCTAGAGGAATGTAGTCCTTACTGCCAGAATTCCACTGCTATAAATGGGTATCCCCCCCTCACTGTCCTCAGTTAATGACAATAAACAAGAGAATATGTGCACACAGATGGGCTGGTTCAGTATTCAGGGCAGCCCAGGCAGCAGGACACACAAAGGGGAAGGTGCATTTTTTAAAGCTTGCAGCTGATAGAGTAGGAGTGTAGACAAGAATGAGGGCTGTGGTGAGCAGCCAAAACCAAAAAATTTTACAGGATTGTACATCTCTTCTCAGGGAAGAGAACCAAGTCCTCTCTCAATATCTCTGACTGCATACGTATATGTGTGGCCATTAGCTGTGCTCCTGAACAAATGACACGCCTGAGCACTGAAATTCCCATTTTCACACCGCCTTCTAAGATTCATTCTTGGATGTGAAGAGAACATACATTAACTGGGCAGTTCCACACACATTACCTGTGTTTGTCCTCTCAGCCAGACCAGGGAAGGCGGAGCAGTATTTCACAATCCAGCCCGTAAGATAATTTTTCCAAGGCACAAGAATTAACAGCTCTGATACCAGCCCTTCTCTCAGAGAATCATCTCTTTGCAGGTGTCCTCTAGGCAAATGCCTTTTATTTCCCCCAGTGATACCATTTTCTATTAACTACTTATCTACTTTCCCTCAGGTACCTGTGTTCTTTCTTCCTCACTCTGCAGCAAGAACAACCTCTTTACCTGCAGAAAAAAAACAACCCCCAAACCATGAATAAAATAAAACAAAACAAAATAACCTCCTTGGCCTCTTTCAAGTACCCCTTTGCCATCCAGTCCCACCTGGAGGTCAGCTCATGGTGATCAGGCAGCTGGCAAATTGCAGAGGCTCTTGGTGGCTGTTGGTTGGTTTTTCCTCCTTCCCTGGAGGAAACATCCATTTCACTTCCCTCTCTTGTCTTTCCCTGTAATCTCCATCCCCTTGCCCTGCAAACATGAGGGATGGAATAACAAATAAAATGAAAATAAATATTAATAGAATAAAAAGACATATTTAAGAATAAAAATCCTGAGCTAGTCTACTCTTCCCCCAATTACAGAGCAATTATTCCTCCCTTGCTCAAATATTTGAGTGTTTTTTTTGTGTCTGTTGCTGTTGATAATTGTGTATTTCTTTTTTAATATCCTTGTGCATCAGTGGTCTACTTCACTGCCTTCTCAAATGATTCTTCTGAGGAACACTGAGATTTTAATAAAATCTTATTTAAAATACAGTAGATGGAATTTTGTCTAGATCTGTATTCTTGGCTGCAAAAGGACAAGTAGTAATAGGTGTACACAGAACTATGGTAGAAACAGCTTTTTCTCTTTTTTTTAATCTCTGAACAGAAGAAAAAAAGGAACTTTAAAAAAAAACTGTGTATGCAGTATTGGGCCAGTTAAAAATGTAGCATTTGTGTCTCCAAAAGTTTATTATATATAACCTGAAAATCAGAAAATGACCAAGTCAGGATCTGAATCAGAAGTCAGAATCAGGATCTGAGTAGGCAGAAAAACCTCACCAGGTCTGTCCTGGGTCTGTTAGACATCCAGACACAGAGTTGTTTACCTTGCTGTACAAAGAGTTTAATGGCTTCCAGACACACAGCACTGCCCTGTAATCAAAGAGAATTAAAGTGCAATTAATGACACCCTTTGAAATGAATAGATCAGTTGCCCAATGGTACCATTGCCATCCCTAATATTCTGTGAGCTGGGTAACTGAGGCAGGAATTGTAACCACAGCACAACTTGGTCTGGGCACAGTGGCCATCAGCTGCCTTTCATGGTTTGCACACCAAAGAAAGGGCTGCAAGAATTCAAATAGCACACAACAATGAAGCTGGAAACAGGCATTCCCTGCTTCCTGGTGGAAAGGCAGCTGCAAGAGCTGGAGAAAAACAACTTACAGGACAGGAGAACCTGGGCTAACTCACTAGATGTGCAGAACATTCAACAACCTGTGTTTATTTGATGAAGGTTTGATGTGGCCAGCCACAAAAGGAACCAGTCATTATTTGCCCCAGAATGCAAAGTTTGTTAATTTATTTTTTTGTTGTTTTTAAGTAAAACAACACACACAGAGACACACGTGGATGGCTCTTTTAGAGTCAGTAGTGAGTAAAGGATTGTGTTGAAATTCCAAAATGATAATTCTCACATTAGCAACGTTATTAATGGCATTCCAAAGCACCTGCCCAAACCACAACTTCAGAAGCAGCATGGATTCTTCCTTGCAGGGAAAGCTCTACCAGCAGTTTTCAGTAAAACATATCTCAGTACAGTAAAAATGTTTTACTGCTCAACAGTGAGGGCTCGATGCTCATTTGGGAGAATGCTGCATATTTACACCTCTCTGGAACCACCCCAGGAGATTCTGGGGAGCTAATCACACAGAGCATCTCACTGAAACAAGCACCCAGGTAAGGAATTCCTGATCCCCTGCCCATGGCAGTGGTGTCCTGCTGAAACCACCCACACATCACTCCACCAAGAAGGAATGGTACTTGCTTTTTGCAACATGCAGGCAGAGCCTCACCAAAAACCCCCACCTTTCCTGATTTCCTGTCTTTTGACCTTAAAAAGTCTGCCCCTAAAGGGCTGTGGCTATGATTTGGTTATCCACATTACAAAGAATCTTCGGTGCTTTTCCCTCTGCCTTCTAGAATGCTTGAGCTCATGCCTCGTGTTGAAACCTCACATCTTGAAAAGCTTTGTTTTGTCTCTATAAGCTAGGAGTCAATTTTATCATTTCTTCCTTCCCAGCATATATCTTCCCTCCCAGCATTTATCTTCCCTCCCTATTTCTTATAATGGTATTTCAATGTGTACATCAATTCATTAATTCAATCTTTTGTCTTTTCCGTTTGCATTTCTTTGCAAGCCTGCACTTGGCAAACTGCCAATTCTAGAACACTTGCATTTCCTAGCTGACAAAATTGTCCAATTCCAGGAAGAGCTAGGAGCATACCACTTAAAAGGGTGACTTTTATAAAAGTTTTCCATAACTAAACTATTATCTGGGTTTGTTCTCTCCTCCCCATGGCCACTGAAAAAGTCTTCCTGCTTTTGTACTATTAAACTTTCTTCTTCTGAAACAGCTGGGAGAGATCCCTTACCTAAGCCAGCTACTTTCTGTCCCAGGAACTACCAGGGAAAACACTGTCTGAGCAGGCCAAGTAAAAGAAGCCAGGAATACTTCAGCAGGAACTAGTTTAGGCAGTTGAGGCAATTGAGATGCCAGTTTTGGGAAATGTTCCCCGTTACTGTTGGACAGGATTTACATCTTGGCACTGCTTGTGAACCATAAATCCCCATTTTGTGCACAATCACTTTCCACTACATTTTTGAGGTCTAGATAAGAGCTTTTGTAAAACTGACCCATGAAATGCCTCTCCTTTCATTAACATTGCAATAAACTAATATACACAGGAAAATAATAATTATGAACTACTTTTAAACGGACTTTTCTCTTGATCTATAACTCTTGAGATTTCTGAAATAGCTTCAAATGTGCTGTTTGCTGCCTTACATTATTCTCCATTATACAGCAGACCAGCTTGTTCCAGCTCATTCTTCAGTTACAGCTCTTCAGAAGGACCCAAAAAATTGGATGGAACCATGGGGGACTGAATGGCAACCAGATCCTTCAATAGAATAGCAGTGTGATTTTCCCTGACTAAAGGTATAAAAGACATATGTACACACAGATATATAAAAGATACAAATACATCATGCAAAGCAATATCTTGGCACCAATGAGAACTTTTTTAACATGCTGAGCAGGTATGCACCTGCTTGACAGGCTCACACTACACGTTCAACATTTGGGATCTCCATTACACCAGCATATAACCTAACCCCAATTTTGTTTATAAAACCCCTAATAAAAAGCCAGGAGGTTGCTCCTCTGAGTCTGCCGTTCCACCTTTTATCCTTTCCTTATTCCTCTCCCTGTAAGCCAAATAAAGAGCCATGATTTCATAGCTGCCTGCCCCTGGTGGGTTACCACCTGCTTTGCAGCTGGTGGGTCTCTTTCTTTACATGGAGCAGTTCTCAAACCAGCCCTTCCTTCTGGCACCACCAGACAAATTTCAGTCCCACTAAAACTTCGTGTCCAATTGCCTTCACATAATCACAGCCACAACCCCAAGCCCTCCTGTAATTATCCCAAAAAAGACAAAAAACCTGCAGCAGTTTGAAAACCTGCCTTTTCCATCCAAGACTGAATGGTCTGTTTGCTCCTTCCGGAGACTACATATTGTGACATTTTGCTCAGTCTAACAGATGCTACAAGCAACTCCTCTTAAAGCTGTGACCCTTATTCTTGTTTACTGCTTTTGCATAATGTGAAAAGACATATTAGCAGTCCCTCCAGTAACTGATAATTACTGCAATGCATTTATTCTTTACCTAAGTGTTTTTCCACATACACAAATTTCCAATGAAACTCAGCCCTATTGTAATGAAAACTCAGACTTGTGCCCTCGTGTTCCTCCTGATTGTTGTATGATTTCACTCTTATTTTTATTACAGCCCTCTAACAGCAGATGTATTTTATTTAAGGACCTGAGAAGGAAGCAAGTATCTTTTCAGGACAAAGGAATAAGGACATTTCAGAGAGGATTTTACTGAAGAAACTGTTGTTACCATGATTAAACCTTCATTTAAGAATTAACTGGCATGCCAGCAGGACAAGTTCAGATATCATGACATGCACTGAGATACTCGATTTCACTCTATTAAGAGAACCTATCTAATTCAGATTTGTTGTTCAGTATGTTCAAGTATGGAGGTCATTTAAACATGTTTTTTATACATGATTTTGTATAAAAACATGTTTAAAGTTTGCTATTAAGATTTTCTTCTTCAAATCCTTTTGGATTTCATCAAAGACATTTTTTAAATTAAGACAGCAATTTAATTTTTTAAAATTCAGATGGCAGATCTCATTCCTTGCACAAATGCACTAAATGATGTGCAACTTGGCCTTGTTAAAAGCACTTTGTGTGAATTATCACATTCAGCCATGCTGATCGTATTTTGCACTTGTTGCAGCTGAGGTGCTTGGACAGGCATCTCCAGTTCTGTTGTGATAAAGGCACACTGATAAAGGAGTACTGCACTCACTCCAGCTGCACTGGCTTTACGAAGCAAGAAACACCAGACTGGGCAGAAGCAGTGAAGTGAAGAAGAGTTCAGTCCACTGAACTCTTGAGAGAAGAGAGCACACAGCAAAACCCAGCACCAGGATGCTCTCCATACCTACAGATTTACCCCTTTCCCCTCTTTCTCTCTCAGTTTCTTTGCTCTGACAGTGCTGTTTTGAAAAAGCCCTGTTTTGGAGTGCCATCTGTATGAAAAGCTGCATTGTGCCCAGGGGAATAGATCCCTGACCCACAAAAGCCTTCTGGAGTCACCACTCTGCCTCCCGCACGCACTCAGGGATTCTCCAGAGTTATTATCCAGGCTGAGGAGATCTTAGCAAAGGCTTTTGTATTGTACCAACTGCAGGAGCTCCAAGGGGATTTTCATGCTAATGATTCTCTTTAATCTCCATATAATTCAGGCCAGCTAAAAATAGACATTTTACAAACAATGAATCATTGTGACTTGAAGTGGATGCAGCTCTGCCACAATAAAGTTGAAATCTCTGTGCCAGAGCACCCTTCTTCACTCTCTGCACCTAACAGCCACCCAACAAGCCACTGACAAAAATCAATACAGTTGATTTTTCTTCTCCCCTCTTACTTCAGGTGTCAGTACGATGACCAGAGACAAATAAAGAAACAACTCCAAGTATCATACTAATTTGAAGGATAATTCCAGAAACTAAATAGGAACTTAAAAATTTTCTTTTAAATTAAGACAATTAGTCACAAGTTTGTCAAATCTCACAACAGTAGCCAGGGTAATTTATTTTTTGAAAGGAAAGAAAGAAGTACCTAGCCCCAAAGCAGGCTGTAGAGCCACTTTCACTACTGTTTAACCCTCTTGGAACGTGTGAGAACTCTGAGACACACACAGCAGCTGAACTGATTACTTGTGATTAATTAGCATCCATCTCACAATAATTAGATCTGTCTCAAAAGTTTTTGCACAGCATAAAAATACTTGTATTCCACGTGCAAAGGCATCTCCTAGTGTCTCACTACCAGGAGACAAATAGCTTTGCAAATCTGTCTTCAAAGGTCAAGCAGGCCTGTGCAGGAAAGGGTTAGTTTTGTATCTGTTGTCCATAGCCCATTTCACTCAAAATACTGTCACCAAAGGAAGCAGAAACAGTCATGTTCAAATCCTAATCAGAAATTCAAATAGAAATTAAAAAAAAATAACCACACACAAAAAAACAATATAATTGGTTGCCTTTCACAATTCTTGTAGATTCTCTGAATTTTGCCAATACCCTTAAGGAATTCCCTTAAGACAAGCACATAAAATAAAGGATTGTATGCATTTTTCTTAGAAAGAAGGTGGAATAAATGAACAACTGCAGAGCAAAGGCCAACTATTAATATCAGAGGTTTAAGGCTAAGGGAGATCCAGACCCTGGCTGATGAAAAGTAAGCATAAGATAAGCTGAAAGATCGTTTCCTGGACTTTTAAAAGCTTCCATGCATGAACTTCTCTGACATTTGCTTTTGGATCTTCTTATTTTTTATTTTGTTCTTTTTCAATGGAAGTTAACAGTGTGATCCCTGGGTTAACTCATGTACCTTGCCAGCAGTGAGACATATCTCTCAACTCAACCTTCATGACTCTGCTGTGCTGGGGTCCTGTAAAAGGATGCCAGTGCCAGTTTTGGGTAGCAGGATGGAAACAAAGCCCCAGCAGTGTCCTGCAGTTGCCATGCAGCCTCTCTCACACAGGATTCTGACACAGCAGTCTGAGCTGGAAGGGACCCACAGAGACCATCAAGTCCAGCTCTTCAGTGAGTGGCCACCTGGGGACTGAAGTTTTAAGCCCACTCAGTTTTAAAAATGTGATTTTTTGGGTTTTTTTTTGGTGTTTTTTTTTTTTTTTTTTTTTTTTTTTTTTTTTTTATTTTTTTAAATTAAAACACAGGGCCCAG